>NC_063206.1:20285415-20400415 GCF_017589495.1 Alosa alosa | reverse complement strand
GAGCCTAGGCGGTGTCATCTGCACCACTGATCCCCCTCCCTCTCTCTCCCCTCCTCTCTCTCCTTTCACCTCTTCATTCCATCTCCTCCTCCTCCTCCCTCACGCCATCCGAGCCCTTTCTTTGTCCTCTGTCCCTGCTCCATCTGTTTGTATTACTGTGTGAATGTCCCCATCATCTTGGAGGGAGTCCTCTTTTCACAGACCTTTTGTATTTTCCGAAGCTCTGTCGCCGTCTCACACCCAAGTGTTTCTGTACCCTCTATCTCGGCTTCCTTGTTCGTTCCAAATGTGTTTTCCATGTTATTTTCCGTCGGCTTTCTGATATTGTCACGTTACTGCGCGTGCATGTCTCTGTACTCCGCAAAAAAACACAAGACATTTCCCCTCACTTTTACTCCTACATCCTCTCTCCTTCCGTGACCCACCCACCCTCTCTTCTCTTTGATTCATTCAGTCTCTCATTTGCTCACAAATGACCACATGCTCACAAACACACACACCCACACACAACACCGCCATATTCTGCCAGAGATAAAAAAAAAAACCTAATATGCCCTCAGGGCAGCTACTGGGTCTTGTCCAGTCTGAAATGAGAACTGTCCCCAGCATGCCCTGTTTGGCTGTGGAGCGGCTGGCATGTGATAGAGAGAGAGGAGGGTACTTGGAACACCAGCAATCAACATTAACGCTCGCTGGAGCTGAGCATCCAGAATAGATCATCGGTCTAAAAAGCTGTGTAATTACAAAATCACAGGAGCCGCGGCCGCGACACACACACAAAAGGTCAGTCCAACATTCCAGAGGCCAGGGACTCTGCTGTGAGATATGATCCAAAGAAGAGTTCAGCTTTGTTAAGCCAGAGACACACAACATCCAACACTTCAGGGGACTAGAAGGAGGGGGATGCAGTGTAACAAACAGAGTCAGTGAACTGCTGTCTGTGTGACCCCATGTTGTGTTGTCGACCGCACGGTCCAGCCCTGCACCTGACACCTGCACAGTCATTTTTAACGTTTTTACGGACTGTTAGTCTTAACTTCAGTATTGGAACATCACATATTACGAACCGTCCCGTATGTCCAACCTCTTACGTGTATGCGTCACTTAATATTCATTTCTATACAAACCAAGACGGCGGATTCCTAAAGAAACGCAAGCACCCACACCATAAGTGTATCTAAATTAGCTATGTACCAAAAATGACATTTTACCGTGACTCGCAGAGCTGTAAACAGTCTTGTAAGGTTGTGTACAAATCCGCTTGGAGCTCCAGTGGAATTTTGAATTGCGACGAGAATTCTCGGGCTAACCGCTGATGTGCCGTGAGAAGGTTGGGAATATGCACCTACCAGCCCAGCACTAAACTCCAAGTGTGGTACATAAAATCGGATATTTCAGGCAGTAAAAGCCCCGGTAAGAACAAAACTAGATTTTGTTCAAATCTACACACCTATGGCTACTGAAAAATGTAAGGTTCATTTATCAAATGTTATTTTAAAGTATTAAAAAAACATAGTTGTTTTAGAATTTTCGAACGAAATGGTTGGTAATTAGTATGTTTACGATACGTGTTTGTGGAATGTGTGTGTGTTCTCTCCCGATAGGAAGTGGCCACAGCTTGGGAGTGTGAGCAGGGACAGCGTACCTGGAAGCTCCAGCGTGGAGGGGCTGGACAGCAGTAGAACACCTTCAGTCGCTCGTTAACGGGACAGGCCTTCTCCTCAAAGTAGTCCACAATGGTCTGGAGGAACAGAAAGTGCAAACAAAAGAAAAATGAAGTCATTCCATGTGTGTGTGTGTGTGTGTGTGTGGGGGTGTTTAGGGTTATTTACATGCTTTGGACAGCTCTCTCTCTCTTAATCTATCAAGCAGACATGGAGACTGGTCATAAGTATCCAGTGAGCGGGGGGAACAATAAACATACTCATTATGGAGGTATACTTCATTGTTTACTGCCAGTGTGAGGGAGGCGGGAGGCGGGAGGCTGGGAGTGGTTCACTCGCCACTCAGGCGGAAAATGAAAGCGTATTGTGTTAATAAATTAATTGATCGAGCTCATGACATTTTATAGCTTCAGCCTGGGATCAATGGTAATGGCATCCCTTTTGTTTCAGTACCACTGAAGGCTGTGCACATGCCAGTGTGTGTGTGTGTGTGTGTGTGTGTGTGTGTGTGTGTGTGTGTGTGTGTGTGTGTGTGTGTGTGCGCGACCGCGAGCGTGTGCGCGAGCGATCATGCATGCGTGTGTGTGTGTGTGTGCGCATGTGCATGAGTGTGGGCATGTATGAGTGTGTGCATGTATGTGTGTGTGGTGCGCCATGTTGGAAATCACACCTCGGTTTCTTTCTTAAAGAAAAGTTAGTGCCAGAAGGGAGGAGAAGGAGGCAGGCTGAGTTGGTCTGAAAAGACATTATTTCTGTGACATTAGCATAGTGCTTGATTTAACGACTGTGCACATTTGCCACAAACAAAACCTCCCCTGCAGCCACCCCCCATCCAAACAAGAGGCCTCATTAAGATTAAAATGCATTCCTTCTTGATCCACAACAACCGACAGCCAAGCCATTACAGGGGCACTGAATGCTCCCCGAATGGGTGCGGCAAATACATAAACAACGCAGTTTTTCCAACAACAGCCGTGTGAAATGACAGAGCAGCTGAGCCCCCGACCCAATGGCTGCAATGCCTCTTCCTGCGCTCTCCTCTCTACTCGCCTAATAGCAGTCTGCTCGGCCAGAGCGGCCTCTTGCTTTATTAGCCCTACAGCCGCCACGGACCAGAACCAATCACGTTGGGTCGTCTGGGCGGACATATTTGTAAATGGCTCTAATTGGAGTTAACTCCGAGTGATATTTTTACAATAATGGAGGGTGGTGGCGGCGGCGGTGCTGGGGTGGTGGCGGTGGGGGGCATTTGTGCGGTTTCTAAAATTGTGGAGATGATCCCACGGCTCATAAGATGCGCAGCCACGCGCCCCTCGGCCAAAAGAACGGCACCGGCAGCCATCAGTCAGGAGCAACCCACAGAGCAGGGGCAGCCACCACGAGAACCGTAATGAGATCACGGGAGAGGGGGAGGAGAGAGAAAGAGAGAGAGGTAGGGAGACAGAGAGAGGGATGACAAAGAGGGAGAGGTGTATGAGAGAGAAAGAGAGAGAGAGAGAGAGAGAGAGAGAGAGAGAGAGAGATAAAAAAGATGGAGAGAGAGTGTGCAGGACAAAGCATTTAATTAAACAGACCAATGGTGGGGATATGGTCAGGCACAGGGTCCAGGAAATGAGGGAGAAATTGGGCATGAGGGCGACAGCGTAAAGGGAGGGAGAGAGAGAGAGATGGAGAGGAAGAGAGAGGGAAGGAGAGGAAGAGAGAGGGAAGGAGAGGGAGTAAGGGAAAGATAAGATTAAAGAGGTGAGTGAGAGGAAAGTGTGAGAGACGAGACAAGATTACAGATGATGCTAACACTCTCAGTATGTGGCCTACACCATACTATACATACACACACCAAAGAAGCACATATAAAACACACTTACTCACAAACACACATACTTACACACACACACACACACACACACACACACACACACACACACACACACACACACAAATACACAAGCACATACAAACACACACTTTCACTCATGCTCTCAATTAGGGAATGCTTATAAGTAATTTATAGATATTGTATAAATCGTAAATAACTTCCTTATTAGCCTAATGAGCAACTTGTCATCTATTATTCATGCAAACCCAATTAAAACCAGTCTTGGACCTGCACATCAATAAACTACTGAAAACGTTCAGTAATGGAATGGAATGTTAACAAATTAGGTATTTACACTATTATAGCAATTAATCACTCATTTAAAGGCTTTGACAGGTCCCAGAACAAATTATCAGAGCACGGCATACTCCCAAGAAACGGCATCGATACCAATTCAACAAAAACACACTAAATTGACTACTTCAATTTAAAGGATGTAGGCTCTGTGATGGTGATTTGGAGATCTTGGCTATTCAGGTTTTCAAGTTCAAAGCCTCTGATTTTCTAAGAACAATTGGAGGCTCCTTTGTTTTTTGAAAGGTGCTTTTGAAAATGCTTGAGCTTCCATTTTCAGTTTTTTTGTTGAGCAGAAAACTATCAGTGAATTCTTGAGACAAGATTTCAACACACAGAGAAAGACTTCTCTCCACAATTGGTTGCTCTCCTGACTGCACAGGAATAACAATGAACTGAGCTAACACTATCTGTGTGAGATAGGCTACGAGGAAGAGAGAGAGCCACTGGAAGACAAAGCCCATCTCACACACGCACATACACCCACAAACACGTACACACGCACGCACGCGCACACACACACACGCACACACACCCACACATCATTCTGTCACACATACACACACACACATCATTCTGACAGCTTTTTTGGAATCTGGTTTAGGCTAAGACAGACGTGCAATCATCACTTCATCTGACATTCACTCTGCACGTCACCAGGAGAGCTTGACGCCTTGACAGTTGTGCTCCACTTCGTCAGTGCCCCTTTCAGCACACGAGGAGAGAGGCAAGGCATTCATACCCCTCATGGTCTTTTAAAATAGCCCCTGGTTTGGGTGACGATTATGGAGATTTCGAGCAATGGCTCTAGTTTTCCAAAGTTACTGATTAAAGTTCTTTTTCTTGGTCTCTGTTCCACCCACTCCAAATTATATTGCCTCTTCATATTATTACATACTCCATGGTGATGAATGAAAAACAATACAGCGCGGATGTAATTTGCTTTATGACGCTACTAAATCACTGCATGGGCAGAGTAACCGCAGTGCCACTGTTGCCTTTGACAGAAACGATGCCTTTCCAATGGTATAAAATATGAGGGGGGGGTGCTTTATTTCCATTTACAACCACTGTGCCAGCGACCGTGAAGTTCCTTGACTTCTAAGGAGTTTTGAATGTTTCTGTGGACAAGGCGTAGGAGGTAGAAGTTTGAGGCAAGCATCAGGATTATCTGCCAATTAAATTTCTGCTTGCCATTCCTTGGGGCTCATTGTAGGCATATGGCAAAAAATGAATCTTTTCACAGACTGAGGGCCAGATATACATACATTTGCGAACGTAGCATTATCAGCACCATGGCCAACCCACAGAAACCCCATGCTATGACACTTATTTTAACATAGTATTTATCAAACCTGCAGTTCATGGGGTAAACAGCGCCTTTCTCCGCCCCCCTACCACAATTTACGAACGTTAACAACTGAACAACATACTTCAATCACAAGCGCAGTTGAATGAAGTTAACTGATGACAACATTAAAAGGAATCAAACGTTTAGCGATCATGAAATAATACAAGGCATGATGTCAACAAGCAGGAAGATAATGAAGAGCAGTAGTTCTACTCAAACTACTTGTGCACATAGGCTATGGAAGATTGGTCAATTCTAGCAAGTAGGAAAGATTAAGTAGAGTTAAGTTTAAGTTAAACTCCCACTTTCCCCTGACCCTCCTATGAATGCATATGCATGAGACGGTAAAGCGCAATTTGACATTCTCAGCTCCCGCAACAGGCAGTCTGCACTTACCTCAGTGTGCGGCCTGTTTGTATATACCTCACCATTTTTTTACACGCACGTTGCGAAACAAATACGCCTGAGGTTGGCGCAAAAGCGTTAGTACATCTGGCCCTGAGACTCCAATCCTCCTGACTGGAGGTTCGCTACCAAATGCCCTGGGTGTCTTAGCAAGCTATGCTTTTAAAAGTGAGAGTCAACAGCCAACAGTTCAATTAGCCAACAGTCCAATGTGTTGTCTTACAAGGCGCCGGACACATGTCAAGTATTTCTGAAATCCCCATTCAAATTCTATTTCAAGTTTTAAAAAGTAAAAAAAAAAAAAACGATGGTATTTTTCCAACATACACACAAAGCAGGACACATTCCTTGTGTTGCTTTTATGATTGCCCAAAAAAGGAAGTAAGAGATCAACTGCACATAAATCAACAATTTTGATCATTAAGTTAAATTCTTTAAATTAATAACTGAACATGAACAATATATATTTAATTCCTCAGAAACGTGAGTAGCTGTATTTTCTAGTTATCTTACAGAAAAATTCTGCTTTACGTGCAATAACTACTTTAGGAACTTTTGAGAGAATTCATTTGTGGTCTTCTATTTGATTACTGAATGTGGCCATAATGGCTTTACGCAGCAAGAAAAGACATTAAGGAGAATAGTGGAAACAAAAAAAAAAACTGAAAAGAAAAACCAAAAGATGGCTAGAGGAGCCTCTTTGTCAGAGCACCTGGATTTCTTGTTTAATCAGTCTTCAGGTTGTTTAAATCCATACGGAGTACTAAAGCTGCCATACTCCATTTCAGGGACGTTATTGATCGAACTCAGAAATTGCATTTGAAGTTATAAAGAAATCGGCTTCATCGCCTGCGTGCTTCGACTCATAATGGCGATGCGAGAAGGTCTGTCAATACCAGAGGACTCATAAAGTGGGGGGATATGAGGGGTGTCCTGACTTTGCATGAAATAGAATCCAGCGATCATCTCTCTCATAATCCTGCAGTCACTTTAGCGATTAGGTGGCAAATGTTGTATTGAGGCTTAATGGCAGAGACACTATAATAGTTCATGTGTTAGCAGATATGGAGGGGAAAGCCATTTTAATTTAGGCATAATTATTTGCCAGATTCAAATTCATAATGAAATAAACACAGAGGTTAAGCTGAACTGCAGCAGTGATGTGATATTATGAGGGATTTGATGAAAAACACCACAGAAGACTTAATGCAGTGACAAAACATTATGTAAATTGGTTAATTATATGGATTTCAATGCATACAAACAGCAACATCCATTCAGGGTGATAAGAGTTTGTGACGCACCAAATACTCCAACACAATTCACCACTTTGTGAGGAAATCTTTAAAAACAAGCAAGCAACAGTCACCCCTACTCATCACAATTTCCTTGCGGAACATTCTACACTATTCTGGGGACAGTGCCACTGACAAGCTGTGCCACAGTTGGAGAGAATTTGAAAATCGTTTTCTCCCAATACTGAGACCGAACTAATAATTACAGTACCAAAATGGATAGCAAAGCAGGAGTATCTGATGTAACTACTTTCCTGACCTCCAAACCCTTCTGACATGGATGACATTAACACTCCAACTTCTGCCAGTTGTGTGTTCTAAATGTCTGCTGGAGACTCTCCAGGCAAGTCAAAAATGAGGAAGTGTTCTATAGTCAGAGGAAGACTGACAGAACAAACATTCCATACTGATGCGCAGAGTCCATTCCAATGCTGGTACAAAGCCCAAGATGGAGGCATGACGTGAGTCTGATAGACACAGACCAAACACAACATCATGGGGAGAAGATAACATCAAAAGTCTTCAGCAGCACGCAGACAGAAATGTAACTTTGTGGAAAAGCTGAGGCTTTGATGCTCACAGCACAGCCCAATGTTCCATTTTAATGTGGCCATTAATCATCCATTAAATCCTATGGAAACACCACATAGCAGCTGTTCAGACGGTCCCAGTGGAGGCAGGCTTCATAGATGCTGTGACCAGAAGTCAACTCTCCAAACACCAGAATGATAAGTCAGAGCCAGGCCCATTCTTGTGCCTGACTGAGTGCCTTAAGTAGTTAGGTGGTGAGGCAATCTTGAAAGTTACAGACACTGCTATGTTTATTCATCATGCACTTGGCTAGCTCGCTAAGTGCAGAGCATTTTTCACTGCTAAGATTACATCTAAAGGGATTATGCTCCTCATTAGTGTTTTTGATGTGTCAGTTCCAGTCGATATTTGAGTGCCATAAAAAGTGCATGTTAGTCAGCAATGTCATTTTGTTCGAGTGCACATTGTTTTTAGTAAAGATCTTCCCACTTACCTACTTGACCATGTCTACAAAACAAGGTAATCTAGATCTTTCTTATCTTTCTTAATACCTACAATAAATGATTATGTTCTTTTGCATAGCATAACTACTTTATCGGATGCCTGGAAGACAATATTAAAGTGACAAATGGCAACCCCTGCCATTGCTTATATGAAAGGGCCGTAGTTTTCATGCAGTTATATGCAAGACAAATCTGTGGACAACATACACTGTGCAAAGAATGGATAGCCTTCTGAAGATGGAGTGGTGGTATCAGTAAAATATTGAGGAGAGCAGCCAACCTCATTCCATTTAACTGTGCGAAACATGCAATCTGGAACTAATAGGGTCACAAATATTCCATGCTTGTATCGCAGGGCTTGATGATTATGGTGAGATACAAACAACACAGCACAGGCTAGTCTCTCAGGGCTTCTTTCTCAGTGTTTCTGGAAGCTTCTTTCTCAGAACTTTGTGGCTCGTTGTGCGTCTCACAAGGGAGGAGGTACCGGTTTCATCATTCCTGCCATGACATGAAATAACTGCTCACAGGACATGTTCCCTGTTCCCGCTCCTTTCCCCTCCCCTCCGGCTGCCTCTCAGCCGCCAGGAACATTAGAAGTCAAAACACGACGGCACTAGGGGGAGGAGGGGGAGAAAAACAATGTGAAACCAAAAAGGGAAAACTTTTCTTTCCTCGCTCAATCTTTTTGAGGCCTGGCTCTCGTTTGTCGCCTGTCAATCCATCAGGCATCCCGACCGTCTCCAGGGATGCTGTGCCAAGGGAAATGTGTTGGTGATGGAGGCTGTCAGGTTCACTTGGGGTTTGAAGCAGGGTGGGCAACAGCCCATGGTGTCAGAAGTGTGATCAGTTAAGGCCTGATGTCTCTATGTCTTATGCTGTTTCTGCAAACCCTACCCCCCCTTCGGGTGACGTGAGCCTCCCTTGGATCTCCCCCAGGAGCAAAGCCACGAGTCATCCCAACAGCTGTCACATCAGCCCTCGAGTGTGGGCACTCTTCAGCTGATGACACAGAACCAACCCACATCCCCCCACCCCAACCCCGTTCCTACCATCCCTTTCCCCACAGTGCTATCTGTCAAATCTGTTTTGTGATAGCCAAGCAAGTTCTCCTCTGTGCAAACATCTCAGAGATAGAGAGAACAGACAGCAAAAAAGTGAAAGAATTGGAAACAGACATAGATTCCCTCATCTTGTATGTCAAGAAAAGACGAATGAATCTGGTTAGCTTAGAATCCTCATCTTTCAAGCACCAACTCTCATTCCTGAGCCTCCTTTCCCCTATCCAGCCCCCCCCCCCAGATTTGTCTTCTTACCCAGCGTACGACCCAACGTAAGTCCCGACCCCAGACATGTGACTCTGACCTGGTCTGTCTGGAGCTGACAGCTCGGCTGAACACCTGCACCCCTGATCCTGTGATCGTGAGGCGGCGTGCACATGGGGTGATGTCATCCTTGCACAGTGTGAAGTAACTCAAGAAGGAAACCAGACATGACTCCCAGACCCCTCTCTCTTCTCACACACACACACACGCAGACATGAACTGTGCTTGCATGCAAGCTCTTCTAAAGGCACAGGATCCATAAGGGGAGTGAATGTTTGTCGTCATTCCCGCTGCTTTTTTTTACAATTCCTGTTGTAGGGGCCCAGTATCAGCATCCCAAACTCACTCAAGATGATGCTAGCATACCTTGGAATCAGAGATGTCCGTCTTAACAACCGAAACCCAGTCATCCCACACACCATGCCTCGCCACAACCCATGATCACACCACGCCATCATGCTTCATGGCAATGGCAATCAAGAGCTCTCTCTCTCCCCACTGACTATTTGCTGAACATGTTAAATCAGGTGCAAACGCGCCCGACAGAGGTCCAACAGTGTGGGACACTGAACTGGACTGTAGACCCTCACCTTCCAGCCTGATGCTAGCCAACGGCCGGCCTAGCGTTGCCTTGTCTTAAGAACCCTACATTTACTTATTATTTTAATCCTACACCAGGAATAAACCGTCAAATCACAGTCACCATGTCACTCAGGCCAATGCCTCAAATGATTCAACTTAAGGTCACTGTGCAAAACATTTGCTCACATCCTTTTGCCTGACCTCTCAAAGTTGAGCATAACTCAACTCTCTGTGTTTCTGCCAATCATTCCCAGTGTGTTGCAAGGGACATTACCCATGCACTGGTCTATCATTACACCGTAAAATTTGAAACGGCACAACCTAACATCGCTATTGATGGATTTACGTACCACTGCCCTTTCAGTACTGCACCCTTGAGGAAAGCCAAAGCCATACTCTTAATTCTCCCTCCCCTCTGCAAATGTAGTGCACTTCAGCACATTGCTCCTATTCCCAAACACTCTCCACCCCCCACGTCCCCTTCCACCCCCCTCTTGCCTCGATCTCACTTCCAGTATCCGATGACTGCTTGCTCTACGGCCTGAGGAAACTCTGCTTCCCATGTTATCAGAGAGAACAGCAGGGGCTGGGGATTCCCAGGTTGCCAGCTCCTCACTAAATCACGCCATCCAGAGGCTTTAACAACCTGCTCTTTCCTCTCGGTGGAGAGGGGCGAACACTCAAGACACCCATGAACAAATATCCTGTCCAGGGAGCAGGAAGCTATAAGCTACCCTCTGTGTGTTCTCTTGTGTTTGTTTCCCTCTTTCCTCTTCCCCTGCTTTCTCAGGATGATGAGTTTTTCTTTGCGTGTGTCGCCAAAACACGCAACGCTGTCTTGTTCCAGACTGGAGAACCGTTTGGGGCTGCCACGGAATTGGTGGGAGGTCAAGAGAGAGGTCTCAGAGCTGGTGTGCCAGTATTGAGTTACTGTCTGTGTCTGTGTGTGTCTGTCTGTGTGTGTGTGTGTGTCTGTGTCGTAAAAGGAGCTTTACCTGTGTTTGCGTCATGGCTCGTTCCACACGGCGTGAGCTCCCCCTCTCCAATTTGGTCCTTAGACTCAGGGCAGTCACCTCCACCGCCCAGAACTTTGGCTGAGACAGCAAACACTGCAAAGTTGCAGATAGCAAACAATCAGACGAAAAAAGGAAGTTGGTTAAATGTAACCCTAGGCTCATATAAAGTTATGAGTAAAATGTTATTTTAAACTGCATCAACTCTTTTCAATTTTTGGATATTTGGAATTTGGAAAAAACACACACATGAAAGGTATTAAGAAAAAGGAAGACACATCAAATACATGCCAAAATTCAAAAAGAAAAATCTCTGAGTATTTGTAACAAAAACACAACAAAACCTTTCACACAACATTTTTTTTAAAACCAAAGAAAGGAAAATAGCATACAGTGACATTGACTCATCAAGTCAGTCAGTCATATATGGAGAGACTAAAACTTCCATGTGGGCCAACTAGCCATCAGCGTACGTATACACATCACACACATCCTGACGTCTTTCACAGGGTTACTGAATGGGGGCGTGACGCATGTCCAAAAACAACATGAAGTGAACTATCCTGTCCTCTTATACACTTTTTTTCAGCAGACGATGGCAGTACTATTATTGATGCTGTCATAACAGTAGATTGGTCGAGGCCAAAAAACAGTCATAAAGGTCTGAAGGGCTTTTGCATTAAAACTTTCCATGACTTTATTACAAGGAACTTGCCTAGAAGGCATAATATCAAAGACCCTGAAAGAGCAGTTCTAGCACACCGGGCCAAGAATGTGACTAGCAAACTAAGCACATAATCAAATAGTCTGACAGTTAGTTAACGAAGGAAATGGCCTTTTCAAAAATGCAAATGCATGTTTAAAAAATGAACCTATAGCCTGAAATGTACATATAATCGTAGAACCTAGTTTCAGCATTCTACACAATATGCACTTTAACATTTATATTTGTATTTCTAGGGCATCAATAATTCAAGCTAATAGATTTTGTGTCGGGGAAGGGTGTACACCTTTGTACTGTATTGCACTATACATCAAACAGAAGCTTATGTTTCTCAAATGTAGCTGTACTTCTCGGAGTATCAGGATACAGGGCAGCAGCAGTAAAACATGACGACCAGTCAGGTCTGGAAAGAGATGGGGAACAAGGACAGCCTCAGGGCTCTAGGAGAGTGAGAGTAGTGGTTGATGTGTGTGTGTGTGTGTGTGTGTGTGTGTGTGTGTGTGTGTGTGTAGGGTCACGCTTCCTGTTAATGACAGGAAAGCTGTTAGTCACTCTGGGGCGTGGGACCCTCCCTCAGTGCACAACCCAGTGTCACCTCTCATAGGGTTGAGGTCATGTCTATCGCAGGACAGGAGGCGGGACTAATGAGGGTGTATCGAAATCGTTTGACTTCATAAATCATTGAAGGTCATGAATCATTTTGTTATATTAGAAAAGCCAGCAAACACTACATACTGCATGTGAATTTGGAGAAGACATTACGATGGCTGTACTCTTTCGATGAAATGGTAAGCCGTACACCTGACAATGGCTCTATTACACAATCCATTCCAAAGGCATAATAATCCCCTAAAGCTTTCTTTGCATTATGAGCCATAAAGCACCGAGGGAGAGACTACTGGGCTCCGTCCATAATTCTTCTAAATGTTAAACAAACAAATGCCCCGGGCCTCCAAAGTCTCAAACAGCATAGCCTGCATTTCCATGGGATTTACAAGAAACGCTGTGACTTTCGGCGCAGGTAGAACGGCCGTTGTACCTCTCTGATGAATGAAAATTCCTCTTTTTAAACTACAGCTCTCTCTCTCTCTCTCTCTCCCTCTCCCTCTTCATCCATCCTTCACCTCTGCCAGCGAGTCATGTGCCCCTCCATCCTTCTCTCCTGGTCTTCATCAATCTTGTTGCGGATGGAGGCTAATGTGGTCTCAGCAGGGGACAGGTCAGCGTAATGGCCCGCGGGCAGCTTCAGTAAGATTAGTGAGTACATTTAAGGAGCACGGCTTAGTTCTGTTTGCTCAGCTGATGGACCTCTGAGAGCTAGGGACAGACCGAGCAAGCGTGCAGGTCAGCAAGAGAGCAAGGGATATGCAGAGTGAGTGAGTGAGGGTGCAGAGGGAGACTGCGGATAAACAGACACATAAAAACAAATATGAAGTGCAAAACAAAACAGGGGAAACTCAGCTGTTCAGTAAGTAAACACAGACACTAGAACTGATAGAATTGATTATACATATTTGTGTTTGCTGTCTACTGTAGCTACTTTTTAAAGCTTCAAAAAGCATCTTCAGAATACAGCCAAGTGTTGAGTTTGGACTTCTTCCATTTGAAGGAGGACGTGAGGGTTGTGTGTAAGAACGGAGGAGAGGGGAGGGAGGAGAGAGTAGGTAAGTGCAGTGGGGAAGGAGATGTCTTCTCTCTTCACCTCTCCTCCACTTCTCCTGAGTGATTTAAAAGAGTGGTGTCTGGCCCAGCCACACCAGCATAATCCCCCAGCCAACACCCCTCCCCCCGCCCAAACCTCCACCCACCCTCGCACAGACCCCCCGACAGACCTGCCGTCGGAGCACCAGACATGAGAAGCCTGTCCTATCAGGGCTGAAGGCATAAGTCATCGCCGCAGAGGAGTCAGCCCACCCTCCCTCACCCTCTGATAAAGCAGCGGCTAACCAGCGCCATATGGAGCCGAGCACGGCGCGATGACTTCACTCCGCCGCGAACAACTGTTTATGATCTCAGGGTCAAATTAACCCAGCTTTTTTTTTTTTTTTTTTTTTGGCCTGCTGAACACATTACAACCCTAAAACGCTGCCTTTTCGTCCCTCGTGCAGACGGCTACCGTGCTTTTGGGGAATGTCTACATGGAAAGCCTTTTCCCCTTGTAATGACCTTTAATATATGTAATATATGTATAAGGAGATAAATCTGCCAGTTCTGGCACTTATTAAAAGGCTTATGCTTACTTTAGTCTCCCCTATGGACACTGAAAGATAACAATGTCAGAGAGGGATTAGGACTGTATTTGACAGTTCGGATAACGTGAAAGATATATTGAATTGGATTTTTCTTCAGAATAACAGCTCTATTGTTCATTCTGATCCTGATACAGGTTAGGTCAGGAAGAAAGGCATTTTTTACAGCAGAACCTGTGACGTGTTACATAACCAGACCACAATGCATCTAATGCAAAAACTATGAGATGGCAGCCTACGGTGTTGCTGCAAACTCATCATCCATAATGCTGGCATTTCAAGGGAAACATGAAGTCAGGACATTTTACAAGTTTACAAGTCTATTTCTTTCTCTTGTTTTTTTGTTCCTGAGGTAACCGGCAGAGACTCTTTGGCCTTCCACAAACTTCCTGAGTCAGTCCTCAGGTATTCAACTTCCTGATAACCATGTAGCTAGTCTAGTGGACTCTTTCAACATCATGACTGAGCCGAGCATCAGCTGAACAAATGTTTGAAGGACAAAAAAAAAAAAGAAATCCCTGTCTCTTCCGGCCAGTATCTGTCTGAGTATCTCTGCCTCTGTACACACACACACACACACACACACACATTAAGATCTCCAAACTGGTACTCTCTCACTCGCTCACACACACACACACACACACACACACACAGCTGGGAAATCTCAGAGACTTGGGGATTGTCTGCTTCAGCTGCACCCAGCCCAGTGGGGGAGGCATGAAGTAAGGAGCGCACATCTTGCAAAGTTTTGGTTGAGGAACATTAAAAAAATGAAAACAAGGGGAAAGAAAGCCTTTGGGAAGTGTAAAGATAGAGCGTGATATCATAGAAAACGTAGACTGGGGAGGAGCTGGACTCTGCAAACAAATCCCTTGGAGATGGTCTCTCTTTCTTTCTCTCTCGCTCTCCCTCTCATTCTCTTTTTCGTTTACTTCTGTGCCAGCTCCCCAGATTCTTATCAAAAGGACGCTTCCTCCCGAGGGGACATGCAGAAATAAGTCTCTCTCCCCCTCCCCCCAACCCCAACACACCACCTCCATCCTCCATCCCTCTTTCCCCCTCACCCTCCTACTCCCCACTTCCCCAAAACCCTCCTTCTCTATGGTAACCATGTCAGCCTTCAAAATAGAATGTGTTTTAGAATGTGTTAAAATGACAGCCACAAGTCGTGGAGAAAAGGTATGTTTCCTGACAGGATCTTGTCACTGCGTTCAGCTCGGTGTTTATTCTGTCCCGTCCCAAGCGCTGCTGAGGTGACACACAGTAATGGCAGGAGAAAAAAAAAAAATATATCTACGAAATGGGAAAAAAAAAAAAAAAAATCCGGAAATGTTTTCCGGAATGTTTGATCCACACTCATCACTGACGCACAAAACGACACCCTTCCCACCTTCCTGTTTTGACAGTGTCGCTTGTCAACCTCATTAACCTTCACCTTCAACTTGACCTTGACAGTGCGCTTGAGCGAGCTTATTTACATTTGTATACATGTGCACATAGCATCCGCGCCTGGAGCCTTCTTAAAGTCTTACTTGAAGGCCCTCGGAAAGTTATTTACGTCCTCATTTTTAAGCTGTTAACACAGCGGCTTGGGCTGGTTGGGACTGAAGTTATTTAAGGCGTGAAGAAATGAGCAAGACTGACCCTGACTGGGCACTTCAAAGACAGGGAGTTAACCCTGGGCCCTTCCTCCTTGTCAAAGCCAGAGATAATGCAGCTCCATAATCTATATGCTTTGCTACATCCGAGTGAGCTTTTTAAAGGCCAGTCGATTCCTGCTGAAACCATTAAAGAGAGAGAGAGAGAGTCCCTATTCTAGGATGAGACACAGCTCAATCCTCTCCCCCACAGAGAGTCCAGGAGAAACGGCAGTAAACAAGTAGAGGCTGTGTGTGAGCAAAGAGAGCCTAATCACTGTTAATGGCGCTAATATCTTCCTAGATGATGGTGTCGGGACAGTTAAGACAGGGAGGGTGTAGGGAACAAGAAAACAGAGGTTTAGGGATACCTGCATCAACATGAGCGTGCAGATCAGATTGAGCACAGGCATGGTGGAATGCAGACCTTTGGAGAAGAAAAGAGAGGGGTTTCTTTCTTCCCCTTCTCTCGTCCTTGTCTTTGAGGTCTCTGTTATCACAGCCATCACTACGCCTCTCGCAGTCACCACTTTGTCACCACTAGGGTAATGGGGGGGAGGCCAGAGACAGTTCAGCCAGGAGAAAATCACCTGACCCCCAACTCCACTAGGCCTCTATTACGTCTGTCTATTTTGTGGATGACAAACATGCACGCACGCACGCACGCACGCACGCACGCACGCACGCACGCACGCAGAACACGCTGGAACCTTTCGGACACCCTAGCGCCATAAATATACGTCACTGTGGCTAAACTGGTGGAACAAGGAGCACTCACTCCTAGCTGTATTGTACCTGTATTGTTCGTAACTTTGCTGCAACTCGCTTCTTTATAAATAATTAAATATACATTTTAAATGCAAAATTGTACATGGGGGAAATATTACCGGTACATTTCAGAGATCTGCTTAAATGATATCTACAGAAGACTATTAACACATGCACTCAGAGATTGAGGGGAGAGTGGGGAGGGAGAGAAAGAGAACGATTAAGTGACGGGGTGGTGGATCACTGTTAAATCAAAAGACCGCTCAGTGCTCAGTGGCCCTCATCCTGTTCTTTCCATTAACATGAATTAAGTATGCCTCAAGGAATATGGCATATCCTGCCCCTCTGCTGCAGCTGCTTACGGCATCTAAAACTACATCTATCTACAACTCGCATGATAACAGCTCAGAATAATACAACAAATACCAAAGCCTGAGCGATTTACATGATATACCTGTACTTTCTTAATAGAACGCCACTTCATGTTCTGCCGAAGACAGTCAGAATTCGTTTGTTCTAACACACAAGATAAAGTTATTATATCACACTGGATAGCAGCACAATTGACGTCAAAGTGCGTCATCTTCAAAATAAATAAGCCTCTTTGTCAAACATCAATCAGTAAAGGTTAATCAAATCAACTGCCAGTCTTTTATTGGTTTCACAAATCTTGGATAGGGTTACCTTGTGATCAAAGGCAGTGCTGGCTCATGGTTAATGACAAGGCCTAACAAGCAAAGTCTTTTAGTTGGCTGAAAACCCGCATATGAAATAATGGTCTGAGGCTCTGGCCAATTCTTTCTGCACTTCGAGTCAGAGAGAGGTCAGCAGAGCCGAGGAACATGGGAAGTCTCTCCCCATAAACAGCCTTCCAGAGCCCAGACAGACGTGTGAAACTGCAAACCTTCCTGGCAGAGTTGTGGGTGTAAAGATGCATATCTGATTCAAAAGTATCTGGTGATGGAGTGGTTTGCCCTTTCAGTCGAGCCGGAATAAAAATTCGGCAAAGCAAGTAGCTCTGCTGCATATATAAACACATAAGATGATAGCAGATAGAACAGTATTACCAAAGAGATCATAGCTGGTGCTGCCGTGTCTCTCCAAATTAAATTTCACCAGACAAAATAGCTTGGATTACAAAAGACAGGTTTTAAGTTCTGTTTTCACAAAACAAATAGAACATTTTGATATAACAGGATTATCTGAAAGATCTCTTTTTATTGGAAATGTGCTTACTCAGACAAGTGAGTGATCATAACGTGAAATTCTATGAACTATTAACCAAATATACCTTGAGACTATTTAAGAAAGACTTGTTCAACAAAATCCTTGGCCTTGTGTTACAATGAAGTGGTCATCTCATTTGTATCTTTTGCTTTCTTCACCATTGTGGTTTTATGTGCATATTTATGGGCTCCTGTGTTAACATCTTCTGAGCAAATACAGTGTTGTTTATAATTATGTTAAGAATTTTGAACATAATGGGTTGACGTCTTCACAGGAAATAACTCAATTCGCACAGAAGAAAAAGATACGTTTTTTTAAGATTATTAGTTTGACATGAGACATATTTTTCCAGGCGTAACATGGATTTCTTCTTTCTGACTGGGCTGTACTTGATTGCTAGGGGTTTTTTTTAGATTTTTTAGAGCCATACAAACCATGGGTGGGGAATTATCAGACATCTCAATGACATATGTTGTTACAACTTCCTCTTTCATTGTTTGAAAGTTGGAAATAACTGTTGAGTTATCGCTGCAAAAACAGGCAAATTTTCAGAACAGCTTTTTTGTACATCCCCAACCCAAGCCATGTCCAAGTGACCACCCTTCCTTTGAGGATTAGGCAGTGGGTACTGGAAGGATCAAACGTTAGCTAAGACATTAGCTCATGACCGTCCTATCTATATCTGCCCTTATTCGGTTATGGGAGTCAAGCCATGCCCTTCACAAATCTTAGCAACCATCCACAAGCTTAGAGCCTGCATTACATATCTAATAAACCTTTTTTTCAAAAGCCAAATAAAACAGAACATTGGATCATCACCCAGTGACCTCACAAGGAAAATGTCTCCCTCTTTCTCTATATAGCCTACTCAAACAAGAACACTACAGTTACTTTTCTTGTGACGGGGTAGCACTGCATTGCAGGTTGCTGATGCAATTCCTCCTCCGAAGCGGACACTTCTGGAATGGAGTGTGCCGCCTGTAGTGGGGAGCGAGCGAGCGGCAAGGAACACTCAGCATGAGGGAGGATGTGGCGGTTAAAACAGAGACAGATCAGAACGCAACGCCAACCTTATTAATCTCGTAATTACAGCCTGGCCACCGAGGACGGCATGACATAATCGGATGCAACCAAGTGTGCCATCCAGACACAGGCTGCAAGGCAGAAATAACTCCTCGGGTTGCCTCCCATCCATTTTTCCAAGCTTGAGGACCGTTGCCAAGCCACTCACTTAAGGGCCCGTCTCCAAAGAGTGGCCGTCAAAACCCCAGAGTCAGACATCAAGGGCTACAGTAGGAGCCTTTTCACCTGCAGCTCAGACAAGACCCAGACCGCCAACATACGTTAGGCGTGAGGCCAACGAGAAACAGAAAAACCTCAAGCCATAATTAATCATAATTGTCTAAATAAATTCCACTCAATACCACAACAGTGGGACTAAAAGAGCCTATCGGAAAACAGACGGTGATGAATACTGACATTCACAGCAAATGCCTTTCATTTTGTATCTCTGCTCGATAACACCATCATAACACAAGCAAGGTTTAATAAGCTGGGACTTTGCCAAGGGCCTCTTTGGATGCTTGCGGAGATGGTGTGACCACTAGCTTGCTGTGTACACATGGATCTCCCTTTATCACCCCATTTTGAGAGCGTGCTGCCCTCACATAGCCACGCAGTGGGAAAGTGCAGACGGTGGACTTTACTATCCTCCAGGTGCTTTGGTTCGAGGAGCCCGGCAAACAGTAAAGCCTTCGGCCTTAATTCGCCAAGACAGGCCCTGGCCTGCATAAAAACTCCTGCCTCCTCTCTCACAAACATCCACCTACACTCAATCCACCAACACCCACGGTCCCCTCTCCCCATCTGCCCACCCAGGGGGGAGGCAGGGATGGCTGGGCCGGGTCAGATGTTCTCCCTCCAGGGCTAAGGAGCAGAGCCAGGGCTGCAGAGAGGATAATGTGTTTTGAGATGCGAGGGAACGTTGACTGTATTGGAGTGGACATGAGGGGGGAGAGGAAACTTAACCTCCGCAGATAGGTCATGCAGTGTGCACTGAGCCATGTAAAGTCCTTCCAAACGCGACAACACACAGCCAGATCAAATGTGTGTGTGTGTGGAGAAAGACAGTGTTTGTGAGACAGGCTCAGTCCATGCTCTTCTTCACTATCACAAGGCATTTCTTATTTCACTTTGTTTTACTTACTGTAAGCTGAAAAAGAGACCTCAGTGTCTGTCTTTACGAAAATATCAGTTGAGAGGACTAGAATTAGATATGTTAATCTCCTTGTTTCCACAGGAAATAACCCAATCTCCCAATAAACTTAAAAAAGCAGTTATTTAACCTTACTCAAAAATATATTTTTTACATGACTACATTTAAGAATCACACATACAAAAAAGGGGGGAAAAAATCTCAGCTCTGGTTAAGACATCAAGCTTGAGGTTGTATCCTAAGATTTATGGCAGGGCCGGCACATAAACGCACGGGTAATAAATTAACCTCCATGGTCTCCGAGCCTGCTCAGAGTTCAGGCTTCGCCGCTCCAGATAGATCCACGGGCCCTGAAGAGGCCGGCAGTGACCCCTGACGATGGAGAAGTGTCCCCTGGCTCTCGCTTCAGGACACCCAGCCAGAAGGGCCAGGCTGGAGCTGCCATGACGGGGCTTAGCACATGAAAAATCACAGGTGGATCACAATCGCAGGTGTACCATAGGAGCACGGCAAGAAAAGCCAAGGCAATGAAACACTGAAAGAGATGGACCTCAGGCAGTACTCGGAAAGAGACTTGCGCTACATGAAAAACACAAAAGACTTTTGTGGTTTAACCACACAAAATAGCCAGCACCGAATCTTTATTTTTAAAGTTCTGCCGAATACTGAATCCCAGTATTTTTTGTGGTGCATACATAAATGCAGTAAATATCACCAAAAATGGTGAAACTGTGAAAAAGGATGCCATTTACAAGGCATTATTACTGCAGCTCTTGAGCTGGTCACATTAGACAGGATTATTCATGTTTTTCTTATGCAGTAACTTTCACCTTTTTCATTTACAATACTATACTGATAGAAATTGATATGAAGCAAAATAATTAAATGGCAAAGATAACAAAACATAGAAAATTATTATTTACAATTAATTGAAAATCAAAGCTTAATGGCATAGGCCACACATCCCACCCTTGAGCTAAACTATTACACTTATCTTTAATGTCACATTATATTGTATTGGTGTTGTGTACGTCTAATTGAGTGCCTGTCTCTTTACATTTTAAGACGGTTACTTTAAGACATTGAGAGAGCAATTTGATTGCTGAGGAAGGCTTGCGTGAGTCAGTTTTAAGATGCTGGTGTTTGGATGCAATTCATTATGTTTTCAAGGTCATTGGTTAAAATAATGGTTTAACAACTTCAAGAATATCTATCTTGGATCATAGGAGATAAGTGTATTGCAATGATCATTTGTATTATTTTGGTGAGCACTACGAATGACAAGACATAACATGAGCCATATGCTAGCTAGAAAGAGCTATCTACAGATGTAAATGATTGCATAGTCCATTACACAAACGCCATTAAACCCAACAGTAGGTCTTAATTTCACAGTCTAGGTAGGTTAACAGCACAGGCTTGAGAGATCCAAGCCAGCAGATCGACTTAACATTAGCCTGCTATTATTTGCTGACATCAAATCTGGAGAGGAATGAACAAGTTCACTGGACTGCTGTTCCTGCAATTCACTCTAATGGATTTGTTTTCTCTTATTACTGATGACGTAAATTTTTGGAGCGGTGCTCATATTCTAGCAGTGGCGGTGCACAGCATTCGGTTCGGTTGACAAAACTAGGTTCAGCATAGGGGTGGGCGAAAAAATAATATCTCCATATTTTTTGTGATTTTGACGATAACGATAATTAATCGATATCCTTTAAAACATTTTTTGTAAAAAGTCTGAGTCGCTTTACAGCTCATTATTTATAAGTAGCATCAATACAATAATAACCAATAACCTAACCTGTGACTTTTTAACCAAATCAACCAATGCATTGTCACTCTATGACACATTCCAATTCTGCCCCCACTTGAGTGTGTGGCAATGACATGAGAAAGTCTGAAGCTGAAGTTCCTTTCAAAAACCTTTACTTAGGATTCACTGTAAAATGAAGCAGACCAACAGAGTGCATCTCAGTTATTTCCTTCGATGTTTTGTTTAAGAGCAATCATGTAGGTTAGCATTCCAAGTTACAGAATAGAAACTAATGCGTTAGCTTATGGCTAATGTATATGAGAAATCCCATAGAGATGCTAACGGTTAGTATAATCGATAAACGTAGATTATTTAGACCAAACTTCAATCCATTTACAAAAGGGTTACATGAGAAGAGTTCTTTGCTTACAACTGACTATTAAAATACTCAAAGGCCTCCATATAATACCATGTAGGAAAAAACGTGACTGTCTCATCAATGCTAGCTTCTACTTGAACAGAACAAATTCCCAAGTAGTCTAGCTCCACAAAATAAACATTAGGCGTGCGTGTGACAACGTGGACCCACTAGCGATCATGTGACACTTGCTCTGCAGCAGCCAGGGGCTTCTCTCGCATACACCTCCTGGATTTAGTGAATGTATGAGGTTTCAATGCCTGATTTCGGGTGTTATTTCCATATAAATAATTTAAATACTCGATAATGTAAATTTGCACATCATTAAAACAACAAACACGATATTATCGCAGACGATATATATCGCCCACCCCTAGTTCAGCAGAATCCGAATCCCATCAAAAAGCTGAAGCTTTGTTCGAATCTGAGGATTCATACACACACACACACACACACACCCCCACACACAATCTCCATTACTTATGTCGTAATCATTTAAATGATCATGCAGAAGGCTATATTGAGAGAATTTCCAATTTCCCTCATGGTAGAACATGTTATTTATCAGATTGCCCTGCCAATTTAATTGAATTTGTTTTCAGAAGATGTGCTTCCATGATCTGAGACAGCTCTGCTTTGTTTCTAATTTCCCCGGATGATTTCAAACATCGGGTTGAGGAAATGACTTCAGGGCATTGCATTAGAACTATGGCAAAGTGAGATAGCTGAGGGAGGTTTCCAGGTAAATGGTTGCCTGTTTATGTGGGATAGTGTGTGTTTGTCTGTCTGTGCCTGACTATGACTGAAACTTTGAGGGTATGCTGGAGGAAATAAATGTATTAACTGATATACACCACACTTCTACTTCGTGGACAAATATTGCACATCAGCAATACAACACCAAGTATTGCTATCCAAATGACAGAAAGCAATTACTGCAAAAATGCACAGGGTAATGAAAAGGCTATTGCAAGTCATTGTGATATACCCACTGGACTAAAAATTCTATTCCAAGAAGATAAATGACAAATTAACAAAGCATATTTCACAAAAAAATATCAAAGACGGCTTTCCATGCATTTGAAATATATCACCTATTTTGCTTATGTGTAAGACAGTTTCACAGTGCTTTAAAAAGGCAATTCTTCAGTGAGAGAAATGTGTCTGTTGTCCCCATCTAATCGTACTATACTGCTCAAAGAGAATCTCAGGAAAGGAATGGAAACACTATACAGCGCATTGTGCTTTTTAGAATGTTTTAGACATTATATAGATATATTTTTCTAAGTTTGATCTCTTGGGGGGAATAGAGTAGTAACATATGAACACAACCCCAAACGCCTTTTGTCACATTTGAGCGATTAAAGGAAAGGAGCCATTTCCAGGTCCGATGAACCTCAAATAAGACATTGCTGATACGCGCCAGACGAATGACAACCATCTAACCAGCCTGCAGATTCCTGGATCCACATGTAGGCTGGGAAGATGCCTGCTCACACGGCCAGCCATTTCTGCAGGGAGGCGGCGGAACTCTGCAGAGCACGGAACTCTGGAGCGGTCTTGCTCTCGCCGTGCACATCCCTCATAGGCAGCACAGACTTCATGGTTCCACTGAGGAGGGAAGCCTCCAGGATCAGGGCTCAACATGTACTTCACACGTCACCCGCAACCAAGAACACTTCAACAGACCATGTCTCTTTCCTCTCTTCTCCAGGTTTGAATTTGTTGTGTTCTAGCTAATAAATTGGGATGTGCGTTTTTTCTGTATTTTGGACGACACAAGGTATGCGAAGCTGGGTTCAACTGCATGGAAGTCACAACTTGACCTCATCATTCTGTCAAGCATAAGAGGAACCCCTGCCTAAAGGGAGTGCACTGGTGTGGTTTCCCTATGCACAAAAAAGAATGATCGGCAGTCCTAAAAATACGGCCAGGAACCTGGACTCTCAACACCCACGTTATACACACACACACACACGCACACACACACTCGCACACACACACACTGGCCACTTAAAGCAGGAAGACATTTAATGTACGCCCACAGATCCCCGTGCGCCCGTAATAGAGCTTATTCATCAATGGCCTGCTCTAAATCATTCCTCTGCACACCAGCACTCTTCTCTACTTGACACCATCACTCCGAAACGTCCTCCTCTCCAACCAGATATTACTCACTCCACAGATCTCCAACTTGAATAAATCATGAATAAAGTGCTCCACAGAGGCGTGCAACAGGTACATCTTTGTCTTCATCCAGTTCAGGAATTGCTTTAGGTTGCACTAAAACGGACCATCCTTTTTTCAAAAGTTCATTCAGACATATCGTAGAGCTGTCTCAAAGCATCCGGAGGATAACAATAGGGTAACTTTAATGGCAAATTAGCTTCAATTATCTCCATACCTGCTACTTTTGATTTTTAAAAACATGATCAATAGAGCAGTACTGCTGAATGTGCCGACTTTTCATGGACGGTAATTACATAGGTCTGAGAAACAGTTACTCTCGGCTGTGACAGAGATATCTCTTGTTTGAAAAAAAAAAACGAGCCCCAGCAGCGAGCTCATTCTCTCACCTCTTAATTAGCCACTTCTTTCTCTAGGCCAATCGATTCTCATTAGGAGTGGAAGGCAGTCAGTCACTGAGCCGAAAGATATTTTCCTGAGAGTGGAAAACAAATCATTCTGGCACTGACAGTCTGGGACTTTCAAACCGCCTTTTTCTGAAATGAACAATGTCGATTCCAGCAAGATTTCCACCTCCGAAACACATTTTTCAATTGGCTTTGCTTTCCGAGTGGAGGTGATGTGTTGACACCAGTTTGATGATGAAACATGTATGGTTTCAGTTGTTTTCTTAAACCGACTGGGGCAGTAATGGACTTGGACATCACAATGAGATCTCGCTCCAGTACAAATTTACATGAATAACATCATCTTTTGGAGAGGAAACCACTGACATAATGTTCCAGGGGAAGCTCCCAGCTTGATGAGTGAAAAAAAGTATAGAACCTTAACGGTTCTAAAAAAGCCCTGGAGAACTAGAACGATCTCAGGAGGCTTTATTCAGATTAACACAGCATGTTGCATACTACATTGCACTGCATAGACAGGTCCACTGTATCACTCCAAGTTTACCTCTAGCATATCTATTCTTACATGCATAAAGAAAACCCCATCGAGTTGAAAGATGTCAATGAGTCAATGAGCTCTTGAGTGCTTGCACCAGAGTGTACCAGAGAATGACATCAACCCTTTAACAGGGGCGTGAAGGGATCGAGAGACAGGGAACCCACCCAATCCAACCAAACAAACCGTACGATCCTGATTGTGTTTCACAGCCCTCGCGGCTGTGTGTGTGGGAAAATCAGGCCAGAATAGCGAGTCCACTGAGCTAGTCAGAGATTCAACAATAATAGGAAACAAATCGCTGACACAGGCAGCCCTTTCGGACACCACGCCCGCAGGTGGATGATGTCTTCTTCCTCGCTGAGGAAGACACGCAAGAAGTGCTGACACAAGAGGAAGCTGTCAGGATACATGGGAGACTAAAAAAGGAGAGTGACAACACAATGGGGGAAAAAGAAAAGGGAAAACGTGTCATCTATCCAGGTGGCCCACACTCATCTTTGGATTCGGAACTGATGGCGGCTGAGAGACACACCAGAAGTGCTGACGTCATTGACCACGCAAACCTGCCTTGCGACAATCTTTCTGGCCAGTACCGTAGACAAAGTTGTCACACACAAAGAGGGGAAAAAAATGGATTTCCTTACTGGATATTTTTTGGCCTTCGTAAAATCTGACATCAGGATAATGTTGTTACCTCACCCCGTTCTCTTAAGTTCTATGTATTGAAAAACATGCACCTGTTGACCTCTAGGCATGGCAGAGAGATGGTAATGTGGTAATTCCCTCATTTTATGATGTGTAAGAAATGGATTGAGGTTTGGAGGACAGGAATGGGAGTGATCCTACCCGTTGGGATCGGTCACTGCCAGAGAGGCGAGGGTGTGGAGAATGTTCAGGAGACACTGCCGTACTTGGTTTCAGCTACGCACTGTACAAAAGCACACTTGGGAAGGGGAACAAGCCTGAGAATCACAGCCAGATGTCAGATTCAAAGCCATGAAATAACAGTTCTAGAGTGCACTGTAATTCTCTCATGATGCACGCCAAGTCAAAATACCACCAGGCTGACACTACCATTCAATACCATTGAGAAACTCCAATTCGTTCACAAGTGTATCGCCTAATATTATAAACGTCAATAAACTCAGACACACCTAGAGATGTAGGACACGTGGTGTGAAATGTGAAAGACTTCTTTTACATCCACTTTGATTCATGCCTGTCTATTTGTTTTCCATCAAATAGGACTTTTGAAGAAAGCAATGCAATAAAAGCAAAATATGAGATGTGTCATTTTTTTAAAATCTAACAGCTGATCGTGAAAAATGATTTTTTTTTGCTTAACACTAGCGAGGCGACCCCTCCTTGCGGCATTATCCACTCCCTGGAGACCCATTTTTGGGGTAGACATGGCTGCCAACCTCTCAGGCAGAGCCTGCACAATCAGTCAAACCTTCTACCCATTTAACAGTAATGGCAACTTTTCTCACCTGGGCCAAAGAAGTCTCAAACTCAAACATCCTCATCTGAGCTGGACCAGGAGACTGGGTTGGGTATCCATGGTGCTAGTAGGGTGTGTGCCCTTATCCATTTCACACCTCAACTGTTAATGATAATTTTAAAACTGTTAATGATAATTTTAATGGGGAAAAAGTGATTTTAGAAAAAAGCCAATACCGTTAGTTTTTTATAGTGCCAAGAGGACCTAGTCACCAAAGCAGTCCCTTGTGTTTCATTCCTGCAAAAATGCAATGTCAGCTGCTGCCATCGTTTAAGGTTTCCATTGCTCGCCCTACATAAGGAGAGGAGAAACTCTTTTTAATGTTGCCCCCTCGTGAATTATGATTCCCACCTTCCGTTATGGACCAGTAGGCAGGTTATTCTTGGATTCCTCCTTCCATATAAAATGGGAATTATTGGTTCTGCATTTAAAATACGCACGTAGTATGGAAGGCCTAAACTCTGTGCAGACATTTGAGGAGCTTAACAGCACTGGATCGGTGGTAACGGTCGGGATTTTTTTTTCCAGAATTACTTCTGAGGTTTCATGATGAGGGGGCCTTTGATCCAAGGGAGGACAATGAAACTCAGGAATAAGTACCTGTTTGCGTTGGAGAGCTGCTTCAAAATTACTTGATTCTGGAGACCAATAACAGAGGAAAGGAAAGAAGAAAAAAAAATACTGTTAACCAGAACCGAATCGGCTCCGAAGGAGTGAAGAGTTGCAGACCCCAGGGGATGTGGTTGGAAATGGAAAGGGCAGAGTGTGCAGAAAGTGGGACAAGCCCAGCCCTTCTGCTGCACCTCCAGCCAACAAAATAACAGTGTATACACAAACGCGCGTGCACGCACACACACCGTACACCGTACACCAGGGCAGTCACACTGGTCAACCCAGGAGCACACAGAGACACATGCCAGTGTCACAATCATAGGAAGCTTGAGTTTAAATTCACAGAGCCTCAGAGAAAGCGGTGATTATTTTTCCACAGGGATTGAAGACAAGGGGAAAAAAAAAAAAAACGCAGCTTGGCCAGTGGCTATGCCAGGCCCAGGGTCAGCCTTGAGAGACAATCTTCTCTCCTTTCCTGTCTCTCCTTCTCCCTCTCCACTCCCCTATCGCCTCTCCCTTCCGCTCATCCCCCTCCCTCTCTCTTTCTAAAGCTTTTAAATACCCATCCATCACATCCTCTTTTCTTCCGATTCTTCTCTTTGTCCATCCTCGACAGAGACTACCCTCGTTGAACCCTGTTAAAAGCCTCTCGGTTCGGCTGTCAAACCCCGGTGATCTGATTACCCTACATACCTACTCCCAAGCAGCGGAGTGCCTCTGAACAAGCTTGCGGGTGTTGAAACTGGAGGCTGAATTACTGTTGGGGGCAGGAGAGATGGGGGAAACTTGGGGAAGAGAAGGAGGAAGAGGAGGGGGAGGCGCACTTGCCAAAAGAGAAAGACATCCAAGTTTTCCAGCACTGGAAAACCACAGATGTAGGAAACCACACCTGATTGTGCTCAGTGAGGCACTGTGGTTTCAACAGCAGGATCAAGACAGCTAAACACAAGGCAAGACCACCACTTACTCTTCGAGCCATTTCATAATATATCAGGTGTTGGCTGAAGGCATCCTGGAAGGGAATTTTCAATGGTTACAGGGACAAACTTCCATTGTCATAAATGGAGACTGTCTGCCATTAGGAAGAGGGGGCTGTAAAAGCATTTAACCCAAATAATGACTTGATTGGTCTCCAAGGCTAAGCTGAGGTTGAGAGGAGGCATCAAATTCAGCTTGTTTCAGTGGAGAGGGATGGAGCCTAGGCAGAGGCAAGCCAAACTTCCAGAGAAATAAAGATATCATGCTTCAAAATCAAGCCTCTGAAGAAGCTGGGGTTTTCTCCCTCG
Organism: Alosa alosa; assembly: GCF_017589495.1. Classification (NCBI taxonomy): domain Eukaryota; kingdom Metazoa; phylum Chordata; class Actinopteri; order Clupeiformes; family Clupeidae; genus Alosa; species Alosa alosa. The sequence continues at coordinate 20,372,051 of NC_063206.1, read as the reverse complement.
GAAAACACAAGGCACTAGAGCATGCATGATGAATGGATGTGACTTTCGTAGAGCTGTGACTATGGCAATAACACAGTCGTAAATTAGAGACAGCCGAGAGAGTGCAAACGAGGTACAAGCCAAAAAAATGGAAAATAAAAAAAAAAAAAAGCGCAGCAAATTATCCCTAATGTGGCACTGGAAGTTAACACCTCAGCTTCTGAGGGACACCAACCCAACCGCAACACATCAGATTACCTCACTTGCAAAAGGTGACCTAGTTCAAATTAACATCTTTTTGTAATGCATCACCACAAGTCAGGGAACATACAGGTAGGAGCATATGTGAGCTTTGAAGTACACATACTAAATGCAAATAGTAAAAGGGCAAGTGTTTAAATCATATATTTATGAGCACTAAAACATAAATCATGCTCAAATTTATCTATGAAGGTGATTTATAACAAACTAAAGCCATACATATAATGAACAGCGGCATGAGCACAGATTCCACCATCTCTAAAATTGCTTAGCTGGCAAAGCTATTACATGTAATGAATAATGACTACAGCAAACCACAACATCTTAATGTGTGATAATTTGCAACAATACCACTCAAAACTGTCTGCCCATTTTAAGATTCAATAAAAAAGCTCATCAGTGAAAACACATTTGACAGTGCCGAGGCACACCGAGGGGGATTAGCCAACATGGTAATCAGAGGAAAGGAACACGTCGATGTTTGCCAGAGATTGCTTTGGCTGAAAGCACCAGACTGACTTGCACTACATGAATAACCACAAAGGACGTAACAGAGAAGGGTAGCTTGAAGAAATCGAGAGGTTTGTCATGGGCATCAAAAGTTCGAGATGTGGCTCAGGTAAAGTACACTGTTTTCGACAGACTAAAAACTGGGTATCACCTTGGGATCAAGTGGCTTGTTTTTTTTTGTGAAAAGAACTTGCATTAATAACAGATTGATGGCCTCAGCTGTCTTTCCATCTCCAAGAACTCCACCAATGAGGCATCGTGGAATTTTGAGATCATTTGTCAAGAGTCATCATTGTGACGGCCTCGCTCTCTCACTCTCCAGAGAATGGGGAAGCTGGACTGTGCATGTGTGCACGCCACTGCCGCATTCTAACATTCCAGAGGCGGACAGTCACGCACTCGTCCACCACCCCACAGGGGTCTGCAGGGTCTACAGGGACCTGTTCCACTGGACCCGGCAGCAGGAGAAAGCGTGGCCAAGGCACGGCCCTCGCGCTTCCTGACTTTAGGGGTCCCGGCGGAGGCATCCGAGAGACAGATGGACGACAGCAGGGCGACGTGATACACAACATAGCACAGTGCACACAGCAGGTTCCACACACCTACACACAGGCACAGTGCACACAGCAGGTTCCAGACACCGACACACAGGCACAGTGCACTAAGCAGGTTCCAAACACCTACACACAGGCACATGTGCCGGCAGGTGAATCGAGATGAAGGCACAGATGTGCTGGGTCAGAAAGGACAAATCCTGCGGTCCTACTGAATAGTGTTTAAGAACTGGCATCTAGCGTATAAACACCATTTTGAGCAATTGTACCCACTGCTCAGTGATTACCAGTAGATAAATACTAACAGACATCGGCACTAAAATCCGGTTTTAGGTCAATGGTCTTAAATGATGCAAAAATGCGAATAAATAACGCACAACAGTAGGCCTTTATTCAGAAACGCTCATCAGGTGATGTAAATCCTTAAGGGTTTGTGACAGAGAGAACGAAGGAAGCGACATCTTGAAAAAGAAAGCAAATGGGAGGAGAAATGGACTTGGGGCAGGTCAACCGGTGGAAATAAGGGGGACATACACAACGAGAGCAAGAGATGCTATCCGCCGCCTCCAACATTTTTGGGATTCCAATAATCCCCCCCCCCCCCTCTCCCTCCAGTTCCCATCTGTCACATTTCTGAAGTCTGAAAAAAAGTGAGACTTGCGGCTCTCAATCCGAGAATCCCTCCTTGGTCTGAAAAGGTATGTGGCGACTGCAGAAAACTGCAACAATTTCAGGAAGTGTTTACGTCAAGAAACAGACAGCGGTCTGCAATCACACCACCCGTTTGCACGGCTTAATGTGATGGTTCTTCAGACTGATTTATGTTGCCTGTTTGTGAACTAATGAGATGTAGGTTGTGTCAAAGAAAAAGGGCTTCAAATGCTTTGAGCCACGGCAGCTTGTTGGGCATATGTGGGCTAAGCCTCTCAACACCTGAGATGGCATCATAATGATTTAACGCCCTTCCCAAATGATTCCACAATGGAGGTTAAGCTGTGGAGACCAGAATGTCATTGCTCACCTCAAGTGCTCACTGACCAGGTCAAGTCTACAACTTTTGAATGCACAAGATTTGGCCTGCGATCCTCTAATGTGTCTAATGTGCCTCTAATGTGTTTTTTTTCTCATCATTGCATTAGCATGACTCTTTCAGGTGCTATTTTTCACAGGGATGCATAAATCCAGTTTCGGAATGACAGGCAACAGTAAGAGAAGATGTGGGATTCAGGGAGAGGGATCAGTCACAGGACGCCAACTGTAACATGGGAGAGAGGAGATGGGGGAAAGAGGGAGAGCTAGAGGGGGGGAAATGGAAAGGGTCAAAAAAAGGAGAAATCAGAGAGCTCTGAAGAAAAGAAAGGATTAAAAAAAAATGATTGATTGATTGAAATTGAGAGGAAATTACAGCTTAACGAATCAACGATAGATGGGAGAAATTGAGAGGAAAAATTGGTACTAGAAAAAAACAGACCAAGAATATTGGTACTAGAAAAAACAGACCAATTATATTGGGGTGAAGACAGAAGTCAAGAGAAGCAAGAAAGAGAGAGAAAAGAAGGAAGGACAGGGTAGATTGGAAAGGAGCAGAGGACTGAGAGGAAATAGGAATATGCAGAGATAAACACACAAAAATCAAGGCTGAGACAGAGAGAGAAATGAGACAGACAGTTGGACGAACACAGAGAAACAGAAAGAAAGAAAGAAAGAAAGAAAGAAAGAAAGGGAGAGAGAAAGAAAGACAGACAGAGAGACTGACAGGGACTGAAAGAGGGAGAGAGAGTGCCAGAGTGGGGGGAAAAAGTGATTAGGGGGCACGAGAGAGGAGGAGAGGAGAGCGGAGCCGCAGACTCACTGAAGTGAAGGCCAGCAGCTCCTCATCTGTCAGTTTGTGGATGGGGTTGTTCTTCTGGAAGTCTGTGCTGCGGAGACAAAGCCACAGAGAAACATTGGATGAGTCTGGGACTGGACAAGAAGCACTGCACTCGCAGTTCCCAACATAAATTACAATACTTGCAACAGAATGCAGACAAAGGAGCACTATTTCTTTCCCCGGCTTTCCCATGGCCAGATCAGAAATACAACCAGTGGGTATACCTCGGTAATTTACTCAATACCACCAGATTTATGTGAAGTTAAGAGCAGTGATGGCAGTACTATTTCAAATTGAACAGAGTAACCAATTTGAGTTGACAAATTGTGAGACACGACTGATTTGCTGTACACTATAGACCATAAGGAGATTTGTGTGCGATTCCTTCAGTGACGCACGGATGAAAGTGAATCAACTTTTCTTTCATGGTTTTGTTTTTATTGCTTGACAAGGGCAATGGCAGGACACCACCAAGAAAAAAAAATGTAGTTCATCTGTACGCTAAAAGCACTCAACCCTGCTGAGGTCACCTGTCACACAATCTCTTACACAACCCCCCACACACACACAGACACACACCTGTCAGACCTGTTGAAAAGTACCACCATCACCCTCAGGCGGCATAAACACATCGGCACAGTTCAAGTTAAGCAGGAGAGACAGTGGAAATGAAAGACAGAAAACATATTTCAACAAAGTGAGATCAAGAGGGGCATCACACCACCTCCACAAGCAGCCCCCGGGTTACCCATACATATTAAACACTAGATGAACTCAGTGCCTGTCCCCATCAAACACACCTACCTGGGCAAATGTGACATTCAAATCAGAAACAGTAGAAAAATAGAATTTCATCAATGTTATCAGTTGTTATAATGTTATAATTTCATCAAACACAAGCACATTTTTTTATTTTGCAAAATGTTATCAGTCAGTATAAAGGATAAATGTAGTAAAGCTATTGTGTAAAGCTTTTTACAAACAACCTCTGATCAAGGTAAAAGGCAAAGACCACTGTCAGAAAATCGTTGAAACGCTTTTTTGTTGCTTTCTTGGATAAAGGGCAAGCCAGGGGAAGAAGAACAAGGGTCCCTTTCCAACCTAAAGTGGGGTTTCATTTCATGGAGATTAGGTGAAATAATTACCCCATGCTCTTTTCAAAATGTTGTTTATTATTTTTCCACTAGAGCCATAGTGAGGCTTACTGAATGCCAGGTGCAACAGAACACAGGGCTTGTTCTCTACGCAAGCCATCCACAGTAATCATTAACAATTACAAAACACACAATTTCTCTGTCTGTCTCTCTCTCTCGCACACACACAGACACGCACACAGACACACGCACACAGACACCTCTCTAAGACACACACAATCCAACTTTCTCCTGTTCTCTCTCTCACACAAAAAACACACACTGAATCCCCACGGCCCCGCAGTCTAATGTGGGGTTTGGACATACTGGGCCCACATAACAGTGTATTAGTGTATTTCTGATGGAGAACACAGCATGGGGTTGAGGGCCGGCTTCCGCTCTTGGCCCGGGGAGCAGCGGAGGAAAGCAGGCTCCCCTCGACCAGACCATGGCTCCTGGAAGCGGATAGGAGCCGAAAATGGCGCTGCTGACCACAGCCTCTCACACACACACACAGCAGTGTTGGTTAGGAAGAGAAAAGTGAGACAATGAGGCTGACGGATAAAACTGTTACCTGGAGGTTAACGATGCAGTCACGATGTGTTTATCTGTGAATGAGAGCAAGTAAGCGAGCTCGGGTAATGACTGATAATTGCCTCGGGTGTTGGCGCTGTGGCTGCACTGGGGGCCGACCTCACGGCTATCCTCGAACGCCCCGTACGCGCCATGCAGGAATGTACAGTAACTAGCGGTCTCCTCGCCTCATGGTCATCTCCGCTTCCAAATGATCTGACCAAGGTCTCAGAGACAAGCCAGCAAAGGACAATGTGTGGAGATGAAGCTGTGTGTGTGTGTGTGTGTGTGTGTGTGTGTGTGTGTGTGTGTGTGTTAAGAGAGAGAGAGAGAGAGAGAGAGAGAGAGAGAGAGAGAGAGAGAGAGAGAGAGAGAGAGAGAGACACAAAACATGTGTTTAACTTGAGAGATTTGTATGCACACAGTTAAGGTATATTTTCTCAGATAATTTTCACCTCATATTTAACTCCTAGCTGATGTACTAATACAGTGTGTGTGCGTGTGTGTGTGTGTGTGTGTGTGTGTGTGTGTGTGTGTGTGTCCTTCCCTGTACAGTGCTATGAGAATCCCTTAAGCCTGCTTTGTTGGCTCCATGTCATCCTGGTTAAAGGAGGCCATAAACCAAGGGGCTCCTATTTTGTGTCTGAAGTCTCCCAAATCCCCAAAACCAGACATCATCCTCCTCTACGCAGCCTTTCATTTGTCAGTGACCACTCAAGAGCCCATGGACTCAAAGCCTGCCCCAGACCTCACAGCCTTGAAAGAAGCAGAACCATCATTCTCAGTGGCAGCTAAATGCTTCTAAAAAGTATTCTGGACTACACGCTCGTTTAAAATCCACAATGAGAGATTGAAGGTGATGTCAAACAGGTACAACCATCCATCCTTGCCAACGTGTGAAAAGATTTGGTAAAGTGTCGCCATTTTAGGTGTGAGCGCTGATCAGTTTGCACTTGGAACAGAGGAGTTAGTCTCAGCAAGTTCTGGTACACAACAGTCTTATGTAATGTGCAATACCACCGGTAGCGTTCTGACTGAGAAACAAAACTCGACTTAAAAGTGCTTTTCTGAGCATGTTTTCCGGCTCTTTCGCTCGGAACGCTGCAAGAGATATTATAAAGCACCAGCGCTTTCAAAATTGCTTCTGTACCATCTCGGTTTTAAATTCAGGCGTGACCCTGAACATCCCTTGCTACAGCACACAAATCCATCTCCCTACACAATGGAGCCACACGCAGTGAAGCAGGGCATTGTGGGAAGGTGCGGGTGGCCAGGGGAAGGAATGAAGGGGAGGGCTATGAGGTGATGGGGGCGTGCTAAGAGGAAATGAAGCATTGCTCAGGTCCACAAGGTGAAGTTTCTCACACGCACGCGCACACACACACACAAAAAAACCTTACACCTCAGCAGCTAGGTGAGACTCAGGGCTGAGCTGAAGGCTAAGTGAATGCTGCTCTGTGACGACACGGGCCAAGTCACTCGATAATGGTGCGATTTAAATCACAATCTTTAATTGTGGTGATTTGCTATTCGCGGATTCTGTGACTGAGAGCGACGATGAGGTTTGGAATCTCTTCCCTCTTTTTCCTTCTCTCTCTCTCTCTCTCTCTCTCTCTCTATTTTCCCGTTCACGCCCTCCTCTTCTCATGGGACTCACTCTTAATCCATCCTTAACCATCAGTCAATTCAATTACACCCCTAGCCCACTGCAATTATGCCTGCTAATTACTACACCCCTGCAATTTGTCTCTTAGCATCGTCAGAGCACGACGATGGCCTTTCAACAACAAGCGCTGTGCTGCCGGTGCACATGGCCAAATTACTGAGTGACACAGGAAGGGTTAGATGCGACGACCTCCGAGCAAGACTAAGTGGGTCAAACGAATTATGTGACAGAGGGCAGATTGGGTCGAGATGGGGTTTTTTTTGTTTTCGTGCCCAGAACCGCCATGGGAAATGACAAAGAGAAGGGTCAGTTCCACCAGAATCCTGAGGTGGACCATGCGAGGCAGGGAAAGATGCAGAGCTTGTGTGGGCATCAGAAGAGAATGACATAACAGAGGCAGTTTATCAAGACTACAAATGGCTAAAAAATCTTGTCACAAAAGTCACAGAAAACAACTAATTCGGAAAAAACCCAAGGACGATCATCTACTTCAGCGATTTCAGGCCCAAAAAAAGGCCCAAACATAAAAGGTCACATTCATCCGCTAGCTGTCTGCCCCATAAGCAGGCAAAAAAAACATGTCTCTGTAGGCAGCCTAGGCTCCGAGATCTGTACACAAAAACAATTCCTACCAAAAAGGGTTGGCAACCTAGCCTAGAAATCTAGACGCGCCCCTAGTGGCAGCAAATTACATTTGCTGGCAGGGCTAGTCTAGCAACTCTCCGTTGGCTTGTGAGCACCAGAAATCGAAACTAAATCAGGCCAATGAAATCGTGTATAGAGTCGTTAGGTGGGCTTAACATAATGATTGATGGCAGAGTTGCAACGGTTTGGCTTGAATTCCCTGCTACTTGAAAACAAATAAGATGGATGTTGCTGTTGGCGAACAGTGTGACACGAGTTAAGCTTTTATTAAGTTGGCAAACGTTTGAACTAGCCAACTAGCTCCGCTGGTGCACATGGGACTCATAGCGCTGCCGCTGTTCTATTGAGTGCAGAGGGAATTTGAAAGACAACTGATTATCCCGCCCCTCGGACTGAGAACGGTGAGTGCCCAGACCCTACATTTTAATGTGGTTCTGGCTCGTCAGGCTATTGGCAACCCACTCAAAGGCAAAATAAAGCGTTTCAACCAATAACCGAAGAGATGCGTGTTTAGGAGAGTTTTAATTGCACGGGATGGAGTAGCGAGCTAGCTCTCTGTTTTGTTTGAACATCAACAGAAGTAACGTATCCCCGCTATCGCTGATACAACCTTTAAGTCCAGAGAGAACAAACACTTGACCATTGTTCTCAGACTTGCAGATTTGGGTGCGAGTTTGACAGCATGCGCACAGTGGCCAAAGCAAAGTCAGACGCAGAAAGTGGGCTGAGTGGGCCTAAGTTCATTAATACAAGATCAGAATTTAACACTTGTAGCATGTGATTGGTTTATTCAATGTCACTTCACCAGTGAGGTCTCGTCCATTTCAGAGTCCCCACCTTGACGTAGCTTCCCACTACCTATATCACTGCGGAACTCGGGCCCTTAGACTTAAGACAGAGCACTGTAATGTCCTCTAGAACCATTTCGTGTTGTGTTCTGTAAGATGAAATAGAACAACCCAAGGAACATCTTATCAAGCCATCAAGTCTAATTATGATGGTAAAAAGATTCTTTAGTGGAGTTCTCTAGACAGTAGATACAGTTGAATTGTTTGTTAGTGGATTTTTGTACATAGAGGCAGGCTACATCCAGTATTTCATGGCATTGTGTGTGCCAAGGCCATTTGACGTATAATAGCCACAAAACACAAGTGAAAGTAAATTCAAAAAAAGTTCTGTGGTAGTGTGGGTCACATTGTGGGCCTTGACCGGAGATGCTGGGCCTGAAGCTGACATCAGCAGTGGGGCGCTGAGGGCAAAGGAGCCGCCCACCTCAGCAACACCATGGAGACTAATGAGACCGGACAGCAGCCCAAACCCTGACCCCTGACCCACCCACCTCGGTCCTGCTCCCCCATCTCTCTCTTTCTCCATGCCCCCGTTTCTCACCCAATCACTCACAGGCAACATCTCTCATCTTTAACTCCTCCATTCATTGCTTCCATTCCACCTTCTCTCCGAGGCAGTGCTCTGTTCATGTTTTAGTATATCAGCACCGTCCATTATTTTGAAACGCGCCCCGAGAGACAAGGTGTTGAAGACAATGTCTATAGAAAAGAGTTGTTTGTGCTAATGTAAACAGGAAGTTGATCTACCAGTATAAGCAAATCCAAAATGGATGCATAGAGTGCATACCTGAGCTACCAGATACTGCAGATGAGGAGGGATAAGGAGATGTATTCTTTTGACACCTTACCAGGGTAAAGGAGAGAAGACAGACAGGACAGGACAGGAGAGGTAGAGGGGAGGGGGGGGGAGAGAGAGAAAGAGGGAGAAGGAGAAGTAGAGAGAGAAAGAGAGAGGGAGAGCAAGAAAGAGTGTTACAGTGGTGTATGGAAACGTGAGGGCATATTTTCAGGAGATCTCAATGCGTGTTAAAGCAAATGCACTGCCTCCAGCACACACGCACGTAAACCGAGGACCAAAAATGTACAGAAGCAACATCTCAACAAAGGCTAAGGAGAAACAGTAAACCTTAGCATCATTACAACCGTGATGTACTATGTTGAGCTGCAATAACATTGTTGATAATAAAACTGCTGGGCTTCTCCAAAATTGTGGGATTATTAAAAAATAAAAAAAACTCTTTCGGGTTTGGTTGCTGCTTTTTATATTTAAAAAAGGGCTTCTTTTTTCAATCACAGAGAAGAGCTTCCAAAAACACTGTAAAAACCATCCTCATAACAAGCTCCGGGCCAAGACCATGTCAAGTAGACCTTTACAAAATGAATCTGTAACACGTACAAGATGCAGCCTGAAAAATAATTTATAAGAGAGTTCAGAAGTGAATAAACCCTAAGAGACACACCCGCAGACCTACACACACACAGACACACACACACACACTTCAGCACTCTCACTCTATCTAATACACACACTAAATAACTGACTCAAACATACATACATACTGTAAGTATACAGGTAAAAGCCCACATGCATACTATTAAACAATGCACTTAAACACACACATCCCATGCAGAGACACACACACGTGCACTTAACCATTTTGCCATGAGACGCGAGGGAACATACAGTAAATGTGTTCTCCATTTGAGGAACGTAATCGATTGCTCCAGACACAGAGCTCATTGTAGGCCTACTGGCACTTTCTAGAGTGCGCATTCATTACGTGAAAGGTTCATTACATGAAAAGCTTCATACCAAAACAGTGATCAAACATTATCAAATTTATCATGACTTGTTGTCACAAACACTTACTCCTATTAGAAAATCAAAACCAAAATCATGTAAGTAAAGACTATGTTGTTCTCTCATTGACGCCTGTAATAAGGAAAACGCAATTTCGGTTTGTAAAATGTATGCCCCCTCCCCCCAAACTCTATTAATCCCCCCCCTATGTGAAGCACTTAAAGGGGGAATCCCCCCCACCTCATTTTGAAAAATGAGCCCTGTACACATATATGCAACCATAGTCGTCTCTCGTGTCTTGCACTTATACACACACTCCATGCTTCCAGTAGCGGATATATTCCAAGTGAGCAAGAGCTCACATTAAGGGATGTCCGCAATCGATTACGTTCCTCAAATGGAGAACACATCTATGTTCCCTCGCATCTCATGGCCACTCTATGTAATCCTTTGGTTTGGAGAGCCCTGTGTGTGTAAAGAAAATGATTTCAATCAAGGCTTGGCCAAAGAGTATAGAAGTAACTATACTCTTTGGCTTGGCGCCTCTGGCTTGCCATAGCTTAGAGGGTCACATTCATTTCCCTTCACCCACCCCATCTAATACACTGTAATAATCCCCACCCTTGCAAATTACTGAGCATAAGCTATTCTTTTCATGGCAAAAAAGCTTGAGAAAACGTAGATCTTGCTGGTATTTCTTGACACCACATATCGCTATTTCACTGTGGCTACAGTGTGGCTGTACCTGCGGGTGATTTGTGCCCCGTCAGACTGGGAAGACAAAACTTGCGCTAACAATACATCACCCTTTGTTATCGCTAAAAATATTGATATTGGAACATAAGGTGGGCCCATAAATATCAGCATTACAGTTTGGAGGGAATGGAGTATGCTCACAGTTGGGTAATGGCAATGAAGAATGTGTGCATTGTAAAGGCCCGGTATGTAATTTTATTAACACATTCAAGAGGTGATAATGCTGGAATTGTGAAAAGCCAGATGCAGTCTTTAAAAATGAGGTATGTAGGACTATGGTGAGTGTGTGTGTGTGTAGGTGTGTGTAGAGAGTGAATTACGTAATGTGCAATTGTTAATGTTGTCTTCCGAGTATGCATGGAAATGAAGACTGTCTAACATTCCATGTTTTTGACAAGGCATCAGTCCATCAGTGCGTCATAAGGGAACAGAACCAATCCTGAGTACCATGGGGTGGGACGATTCTTCATAAAGACACAGACAAGCAAGCTGATTGGTCAGCTGCAGCACCCAGCAGCAGGTGAACGGTGTGTGAAAAGGGGCCGGGGCCAGATAAGTAAGTATATAAGTATACTCTTTTGATCCCGTGAGGGAAATTTGGTCTCTGCATTTATACCAATCCGTGAATTAGTGAAACACACACAGCACACAGTGTACACACTGAGGTGAAGCACACACTAATCCCGGCGCAGTGAGCTGCCTGCATCAACAGTGGCGCTCGGGGAGCAGTGAGGGGTTAGGTGCCTTGCTCAAGGGCACTTCAGCCGTTCCTACTGGTCGGGGTTCGAACCAGCAACCCTCCGGTTACAGGTCCGAAGTGCTAACCAGTAGGCCGCGGCTGCCAGATAGATCCCAATTCCCAAAACGAGGAAGAAGGTGTAAAGTAACACCAAATATTCTATAGTTAACTAAGATGAATCATAAGACGATTCACCAATGGAACGAAATGGCACTAGTTCCGAACTCCTAAATAGGCGTGTCAAAACATAAACTTTTCTCTGAATAAGCAATAATAACATATACATATAATTTTGTATACCATTTTAGTCATTGTTTGTGTGTGATGCCAATGAAACACTCTTTCGGACACGGAATGAATAATTTAATTTTGCCCTGTTAACCGAGCTAGCTAGCTAGCTAGCTTACGTTAGCACAGTAAACGTAAAGTGAATGGGAATGTTCGCTAGCTAGCTAGCAGCTAAGAACTTTGGTTAAACTTATATATTGTTGCAAACAAACCTGAAATAACATATGTTCAGCAACTTTGTGGTAGTCTACTAGTTCTAGCAAAAAATATGTTAGGTTAGTTCATCAACCATCTCTGAGTCTAGAGCCTCTGAGAACAGGTGGCTGTGCACCAGAGCTTTGAGGAGACAGTGACAGATCACAAACAAAGCTATTTTTGTCTTTATTTGGTTCGTTGGAAAATACAATTTCAATGTCGGAAATTGTTTCTAGAAAATAGGTTCAAAACTTACATCGCTGAATGTAGGGCTAAGGGATTGGTCATATTCCATGAAAATGTTAATTTCTCCCATAGGAATACATAGACACTGGACCTCCCGCTAGACTCCTAAATGGGCGTGACTGCTTCGAACCCCACGTCACAACGTGCCAGAATTTACCCTCTTATGAATAGTCTTGCTTTATCAACCATCTCTGGTAACACTTAAGCCATGTTAAGGCCATGGATTTTTTTCATGAAAACACCTTGGTACACCAAACCTTACGGTAATTCACCCCAACAGTAATTAAGAGGGAGGGAGAGATTTGATATTCACCAGACACCCAGGATGACTGCTTGCTCTTCGGCCGACAGGTTAGGCAGCTCATGCTCCTCTGGCTCGGCCAGGTTGATCTTATTCAGCACGGTGTCATCAGTCAGGGCATGGTCCTGTTGGAGGAGGAGATGGACAAACATGAGGCATATGAAATATGTGTTGTTCATATAATACCGTCACTGCAAAATAATAAGAAAATTATGGAACATTTTGAGCCCTTCAAAACAGATGCAAACTCCTTACTGCACCATAACCAATCTCAAGAAGAAGAAAAAAACATAAAGACATTGTTTATTAATACTTAAAAGTTTTCAGGATCAGACAAATTTTCCTCTAGTATAGAAACTGTGCACTAGGCAATGATTTATAGTATTTTGTACCACAAAAATTATTTGTTTGCCTGTAACGCATCTTCAGTCCTCACAATGTAATTATTAAGTCAATTTAACTCATTTCAGTTGTTTTGCAGCTTTAATGGACTCGTAAAAGCGGCTAAATCGGACTAGTAATGCTTTCAATAACGCCGTAAAAATCTTTCTCAATAAGACAATAATAGTGCATGCTTATTTATTAATTTATTGAGAAAATAAATGTGAAAGCGTTGAAGAGCCCGGGGCACCTTTCCTTGGCTGTAACCATGGAGACTTGCCAGAGGCGAGCCCAGTTAATCAAGGCTTCACAAGGACCACCCTGCCAAAAGCCTCAGCCAGATCCCAGCCAAAGCCCAGCCAGAGTCCGATGGGTTTATGGGACAGTAAGTCAGCCATTTGCCAGACACATTTTTGACTCCCTGATTTTCTGGGGGATAGTTATTATCCTGGTCCCAAAACCACACATCTTTCGCACTCACCCCCTCTCTGTCTCTCTTCCACACTCACTCACTTATTCTCCCTCTCCTCTCCTTTTCACGCTCATTCGGTCTTCTTTTTTTTTTGGTCTGTTATGTAATTGGAACGTAGTTGGCCCATTTTTGTTCTCACTCCAAGACGAATATTTTAGCAGAAAAATCAAACACTCCTAACAGAACCAAGCTGGGCGTGGAGCTGCACGAACAAGCAAACAAGCACACACACACACACACACACACACACACACACACACACAAAAATGCAGACTCATTCAAACACAAACACACACTCCTATAATTTTTCAACTCTCTGAACCGGCTTGAACACAGTGGGGCTCTATGATTCCTGTTCTTCTTTTTCTCTTGGCATTTGGAGATGTTCACTGCAAGCATATACAGCGCTGAACAAACAGCCCGAATTCCTCTGGCCGGGTAAACAGGGAGGGGCACGCTGAGGAGAACACCCAGGAAATCACTCACAGCCAAACCTCACGCGCTGCTAACACTTCTCTCTCCATCACACACACACACACACACACAAAACACACAAAGACTAACATAACTTAAATGGGAAGGAACAAGTCCTCACTCTTGTCCTTTCGTTCTTTCACTGTTAGTCTCACTCTCCTTCTCCCTTTCCAGTTTTCTCACATACTAAAACTCACAGACCCAAGGATGGAAAAAAAAAAAAATCACTTAAACCAACTTCTTTCTTTTTTTTCTCCTTTTTCTCACTTTCTCTCTACCTCTCTCACGCAAACACACAGACATCATTTCAACAGAAACCAATATGTGCGTATGGGAGCTCAGAGACATCTTGAATAGGCGTCATGATAAGACACAAGACTGGATGAAGACCCTCCTATTCTAACTTTCTGATTGCTTACAGTGCGTTTGCCAACTAAATAAAATGACACTGCAAGAGACAAAAGCCAGCCAGCGCAGCTCTCTCCCCCCGCTGGGTGAACATTTTGTTCAATGTCAGATTTTTGGCACTGGGGCCATCTTCAAACCCAGGCCTCGCTCGCTCGCCTTGTGATATCCCCTCCGAAACACACTTTACATAAATATTCAGAAGATACTGCCATGCATTAAAGAGATATTGATTCATGGGCAGGAGCCTGGCCTTGATTTATAAGGCTAAGAGAAAGAGCTCGAAGATGTTCCAGCCGCGAGCCTCTCGCCACAAATGACAATATCTAGTCTGTTTGGGCAGAGAGAGAGAGAGAAAGAGAAAAAGACAGACGAGTTTCCATTCCATCGCCGTAATACCGAAGACAAATGCATAAAACAAATAAAAACATTCCTGGACTTTTGCTGCAAGCGAAAATTGTATCAAGGTTATCTTCGGCATGCTGACAGGCTGTCGATCCATCAAAGATGTCTGGGATCAGGCGTGTAGGGGCCTTGGAGGGCTCGCTTTATGTTCCTCTAAATCTAGGCTACATCATTGACTACCACTGAGGAGAGACCATTATGTACATTCAAGACCGTTTCCCCTCACAGAGTATCCACAGCATATGCCCTTGTGGGCAAAAGGCTTCTGCCCTGTGCTGGCCTGCATGTGGCCGGGACCAGGCGAGGATCAGGGGCAACCCTCCGGCTCTCTCGTGACGCACATCACACAAAAATTGTAGTCTTCAACTCGGATCACTGTGTGTCTGATACAGGGCCATAAGTCACCAGCTACAGAGTCACATCAAGAGTCACATTCTTGATGCCCGGGACTATGGATTGCCAGAGTAAAACCCACTATGCTCTAACAGTGCACTAGAAGAAAACTATTAGAGGGGCTATAAATGAACATGGACGTTCTTAACAGCCCTAGCTTCCTATTTTAGTTTCTTTTCTTCGAAAACCACAAGAAATCTCATCTTACAATAGTTTCGGTCATTGGAATGTAATGTTCAATACAAAGGTTGTTATTAAAAGTACATTATTTAGACAATGACAGGTTATACCCCTCATCATTTGTCTATCACAGACACACACATTAACACTCACACTCATCACTCACATGGCTGCACCCTGCATGGTCCATCCTGTCTCCCTGCAGCTATGTGCTTACAATGATCCAGGCCATAATTCAACTCCCACCTGCCACCCCACCACCACCTCTCAACCTTAATTAGGGACATTAACAGGCATGGTGGAACACCGGTGAACCATGTAAATGTACGGTGGCCTTGGAGGTCCAGTGCCACGAAAGAGCCCACGGTGTTTATGGAAAGAGAGAGAGAGAGAGAGAGAGAGAGAGAGAGAGAGAGAGACAGACAGACAGACAGACAGACAGACAGACAGACAGACGGGCTTTAGTACTGGCAAGGATAGAGAGGGGGATTTAAAAAACCGAGAAAGAATAAAGGAGAAGATTTGAGACTAATTACCGAGGCACTTTCCTGGCCTCTATATTCCTCCTGTGCCCGGGGCATTCAAGGAAACGAGAGAAGAAGAAAAAAATAAAAATAAAAAAGACTCTTAATCGTACAGAGGTGAGCCGAAGCCCATGGGGACGATAAAAAGAGAGCTATTAAAAAAATCTGATGAAATCTCAGCCTGCCCAATTCCCAGTTAAATATAAAACGCCCCCAGTGAGAGAGAGAGAGTGAGTGAGAGAGAGAGAGACAGAGTGTGAGAGAGAGAGGCAAAATGGAAGAGAATGAGAGATGTGAGAGGGAGAGAGGGAGCCAAAAACACAGAGAGCAAGAACGACTGAGAAGGAGCGGGAGAAAGGCCTACAAAGAAACAGTTCCCTTTCCCCAAAGCCCAAAATGAAAAGTGAAAAATTCCCTCACATTTCCCCAGCTCTGTCGGAAATTTCACAAGAAGCGCACCATCATCAATTACCCTCCCAGCCTACTCAGTCACACTCCGATTCGGCTTCCCTCCACTGAGCTGTCAACAGGGGATGCAGGGGGCACGCGCTCGCTGAGATCCTTCGCTAATCATGCATTATTGCTCTTATTACACACGGACACGTCTCCTTAGGGCAGAGCTGGGCAGGGGCTCTTAGGAGCGAGGGAGGGAAACCTCCAGATGTGAAGAAAGCCTAAGCCCTGAATCACCTGCTGTTCTCACAAAAATACACATCAATTTCTTTTGGGGATGAAAAATCTCTCTCTCTCTCTCTCTCTCTCTCTCTCTCTCTCTCTCTCTAAATTCACACACCACGTCCATATACATTCAACACAGCTATCCCCCAAGACACCATAGCTTAGGTAAACACTGCAACAATGTTTAAAATGTGTTAACACAATCAATAATACATAAAAGAGACACACACATGGAGTGTAAGTATCTGTCTGTCTGTGTGTGTGTGTTTGTTTGTATATATATATATATATATATATATATATATATATATATATATATATATATATATATATATATATATATATATATATATACACACACACACACACACACACACACACACACACACACACACACACACACACACACACACACACACACACTCTTTTAATCCCGTGAGGGAAACTTTGTCTCTGCATTCATCCCAATCCGTGAATTAGTGAGCAGCACACAGTGAACACACACTAAACACACTCAGCACACACTAATCCCGACGCAGTGAGCTGCCTACAACAACAGCGGCGCTAGGGGAGCAGTGAGGGGTTAGGTGCCTTGCTCAAGGGCACTCCAGCCGTGCCTACTGGTCAGGGTTCGAACCGGCAACCCTCCGGTAACAAGTCCGAAGCGCTAACCAGTAGGCCACGGCTGCCCCTAAGTAGGCCACGGCTGCCCCGAAGTACTCGATGTATCCATTTGTGTGTGTGGATATGCATGTGTAAGTGTGTGTAAGTGTGTGTAAGTGTGTGTGTGTGTGGTGTGTGTGTGGTGGAGGGGTGTGTGTGTGTGAGAGAGAGTGTGTGATGTGTTACATGTAACTATCAATTTCTCTCTCGCTGTATGTGTCTGTGTGTGTGTGTGTGTGTGTGTGTGTGTGTGTGTGTGTGTGTGTGTGTGTGTGTGTGTGTGTGTGTGCGCGTGTGCGTTTGCTTGTGTGTACTGGGCAGCCCAGCAGATGTGAGACTCCCTGCAGCTATGCTGTTCTAGCCAGCACGTTCTTAATCACTCTAACAGGGGAGAACCCGGGCAGGCGAGAACATGATGGACAGCCGGACTGGGTTCCGCCAGGCCGGTTCTCCCAGACATCCCAGTCCGTGGGGAGACATGGATCATGTCGAGGTGTGTCTGAATCCACGAGTGTGTCTGTGCATGAAAATATTTCAACTTCATGCCACTGTCACTGCAGGCATCACTCGGAGAGATTCTTTTTTTTTCAGTCAGTCCCCTGCATTCCTTAAAAAGGTCATGGCTAAAACACAAATCCACTGTAGCATACAAAAGTTTACTGTTTAGATAATAACTATGAAAATATATTGCATGACCCAGTGTCCAAAGTAAATGTGAAATGAACCACACCACCCTCACTGTTCTGGAGTATTCCTTCACAGGCAAATGCAGTGTATACATTTATAATATAAATTGATGTATGACCTTCCACTGATAATTATCTAGATATTTTACTATATGACTGAAGTTGTGTGGCAGGTAATCTGAATTCATGCACCAATCCTTTTCATCACTCAGCTGTCTTGCACCATGATCCTCCATACAAGTCCCTTATTGGGCATGGTGAACCCATGGTAGTGTCGCCACATGGCTGGCCAGGGTTCGATTCCCAAACCTGCCAATGTGCCATCTGACTCACAGCAAGGGCATTGAGGGCATGTGTGAAACATCTCACACTTTAACACACACACACACTACAACTTAAACGGAAATGTATTAAAAAAAAAAAAACTGAGCTCTTACACCAACACACACAATCACACAAAACCCACATCCCACCTGTCATCCAAGCCCGAGCACTGCCATATGGATATGGCATAGTGACCTGACCACTCTCTGAGTCTGTCCTCAATCACATCAATCACTTTTTAATATCATCCCACCCTGGCCTGGCCACTTGCATGCCAAAAGCTTTAATCTCAATCTTGGCACAGCCATTCAATTTCTGACGCTGTAGCTTTTGCCAAACACAAATTTAGCAATTTCTTTCTCGAATATGGCAAATGGTTTTTAAACCCCGTAAATCTGAAGGAGACCGGGGAGACGGGGCAGATAGAGGACGTTCCAAGGAATCTCAATCTGTCCTCTCCTCTCGGCCCCGGGGGGCTCCAAAGCACAAGACTCTGGATCCCGTGGAAGCCAGCGCAGCACGGACACTGGATGTTCCGTCCGGACGGGAGACCCGTGAGCCAGCAACAACTCGAGAGTGCGCAATAAACTCTCCCGCGCTCTTCCAGAGTGTGAGGGGGTTGGAGAAGAGGCGGGGGTGATGAGCGGAGATGTTGTCTGAGTCTTAGTAACACTGCTGGGTTGCGTTTACATTTAACCCAAGAGGAGAGGTCACCCCCTGGTGGAGGTGTGGAGTACTGCGTAATACTTGCCTACACCCCCATCCACAGTCTGTGTGTGACCCTGTATGTGTGTGTGTGTGTGTGTGTGTGTGTGTGTGTGTGTTACTGACCTTTGGCAGCAGACTGAGAGGAGTAGGGGAAGGGGTGGCTTCGTTCTCATCCTCTGGAACCGATGCCTTCCCCTTGCGCCTCACGTCCAGGACGAGCTGGGCCAGGAAGTCCTGCTGATACCGTGTCCGCTTACCCAACGCACCTGGACAGAGGGAACTTTCACTTCAAACTCTGATTGATATGCTTTCCCTACGCTCACTCTGCCACAACTCTAAACTGTAAAGTGCTAATGCCTTGTGTTAGCAACTCAGCATCTGTCTGTGTTAAGAGAACTTCCTAGTTTCTCATTGCCATTTGTTGTTATGTTAAGGAACGTACCAGTCATGTTGAGGTCGAGCTCAGCCAGTTCCCGCGCCTTGGCGAAGTGCTCTTTGGCCGGGCTGTACTCGTAGTAGGACAGGCAGGTGTAGCCGCACTCCAGGTGGAACTGGAGGGCCAGGTGCCTGTTGGTCAGACCGGAGAAGAGGGCCTCGCACTGAGACACTGAAACACAAAAGCAGACCAGGGGAGGCACTTAGTGAGGGACAATGTTGAGCGTGCCCAGTGATGTCAGCGAAGCATGCGACTGCGTTCAACCACCTGAATTTACGTTTATTCCCCCTTTTCCCTGTGACAATTCTCAGTGCCGTTTCCTGAGGCGTGAGGCAAATGATTTGCAGACAGGTTTTCTTCGTTTTGCCCCCTTGTAGCACATTTTGCCTATCCAGAGCCCGTCGTGTACTGTAGATGCGCTTGCATGCAACCCGATTGGAAAATTATAACATGGCTCAAGTCCCATACAGCCTCTTCAGAGGACGCGCTGCTCCACGTCGCCCAGCACTGCACTGCACCTGCCTCTGGCCTGGAGAAACTCCACTCCACTGAGGTGGTGAATAGCCTAGCAGAGAGGTACAGGAGCACGATGAGGAAGAGGAAGAGGTATAGGAGCACGATGAGGAAGAGGAAGAGGAGGAGGAGGAGGAAGAGGAGGAGGAGGAGGAGAAGAAGAAAGGGGGCGTTGAGTGCTTCTGGCTCTGCCCTTCGTCGGTTGTCTCTCTGCGTGCGATTATCGCCTCAGTTTGGATGAAGGCCATGAGGCGAAGATTAACCACCCCATCTCACAACAGAGGAAGTGTGCATAATTCATGTCACGGCATCACACACACACACACACACCTTCCACTCCAAAAATCCATGAGCTAGCTGGCGGAGTAGCTGAGTAGGGTTGACACGAGGCTGGTGTGCTTCCCTCAGCCGCCTGCAGCGATTTCACACCCAAACAGAGAGCGAGAGAGAAAGAAAGAAAAAGAGAGAGAGAGAGAGAAACAGAGAGAGATGAGCTGCTCAGGTCCTCACACACTAGGTGCTCTCGCACATAGGCACCGCGGGGGCTGAAACCCCCTGTCAGCCAAGCCGTGAAATCCATCTTCTCATCGTGGGCAACACAATGCACTGGTGGGATTTACTCACGTTACCTTTTCATTCTGATCAACCGTAAAACAGACATGTATGTAGTATACAGATGATTCTTCACTAACAACCGCTGCAATTTTACCAATGGGGATAAAATATTTTTTTAGGAATGTAATTCTAAAAAAGTGAAAAGCCAACAAACTGTGCCTAACTGAATGTGCAATGGCACATTTGTTCCAAATTTAAAATTGTGATGACCGCACCATGTGGAGACACTGGTCACCTATGACATGTTTGCCAGGCTCGTGCTGTCTGTTGTCTGCCTAAAAGCCATTTGCCCAGCCTCTTCGCCAGTGTCCAATTAGCAGCAGTGGTAGACAGCAGTGGTAGGGGGAGATGGAGAACGACTGCACTGTGTGAGGCATCATGGGGGAAACCTCACCTGGGGAGCTCATGAGAGACCATTGTGGTCCGTCAAGATTGCAAACAACAAAAAAACAACTGATAAAATCATTCAGTTTGGATTACTACATTTTATTTGCATTGATATTGGTTTCTAAACACCATGGTAGACTTCGATGTGCATCAATGGAGAG
Organism: Alosa alosa; assembly: GCF_017589495.1. NCBI lineage: Eukaryota > Metazoa > Chordata > Actinopteri > Clupeiformes > Clupeidae > Alosa > Alosa alosa. Next base: position 20,351,281 of record NC_063206.1, on the reverse strand, counting down.
GCATGTTGTTGAGATCCCCCGGGCGTAAAGAATTTGTACATTTTATTATTACATGGTACAAATCAGTGTGTGCTGTGTAAATCAATAAAAGCATAGTTCTCACAGCATATATTTCAGTGAGATATAATGCAATCACATCGTTGCCATAAACCTACAGCCTACTGGAATATTACACTGTAATCGGATCACACACACACACCCACACCACATTAATTACAGCAGTTTGAGTTAACTTGTTTTCAGATGCAGGCGGGGGCAAAAGCTTCACAGAGCCTGCTAGTCCCACTGCTGCATCGTTCCTGAACCCCCTTCACCATCCACAGCACACAGAACGAGACAAAACCCAAACGAGCCAATAACAGGTCCGACCCTGGCCGCTCACTGTCTGGAGGCACTGGAGGATTGGCTTGTTAAGCCAAATGTCCAACAAAACTCCTTTTGCCCTTGACATGCTCGTAGCCGGCCCTCCGACTCCAATCTTCCCATTAACCCACGAGCTCCGCATCATGATGAACAACCCAGTTCACAAAACCCACTCACCCATGGGCGCCACACGGGTCTGCCGGGGCTGATGGGTAATTTCCAGGGAGCCACGCATGGTTTCAGCCTCATTGTGAATTTGCATTTTACTTAATGGCAACGTATTGACTTCGGGGGCCCCAGAAAACTAATTACTAATTTAGAACCGGTGCTCTAATCGATCGGGAGAAATTATAACGGGAGGGGGGTCATGATGCTGAAAGGCTTTTTGATTTTCACACGTAGCTGATTTCAAAATTACAATGATTACATTAATGGTATAACATTAACACTCGCAGATGCCTCCGCCGATGTGGAAAAAAAGGGGGAAGAATTGGAATCCATGAATGAAGTCGTATTATCGCCAACCTTAAGAGAACGACAATATTCTTCAAAAATAAGTTGAAATGTATACGCAGCCCAATGCACATCAAACGCTCGCTCGGCTCTCGGACTACAGTGCTCTGGAGCCATCGATTAGTTTAGGTGTAGCGATTTCTTGCACATGTCGCAGCCCAATAAACTGGAGAGAGCAAGCATGAAGGGCACTGCAGTCAATAGGACAGACCCAAACACACACACACACACAGGAACAAGAGCTCTCCTGCAGAGTCTGAGACTGTGCTTTCACTGACAGTGCTCTCCATGCATCTCCTCCTTAACCAAACAGGATGCTGCCTGGCCACGTTTATACTGCGTTTATTTAAAAGCATGGTAACTGAACCTTAAGTTTACTTTTCGGTGTATTTTTGGTAAAACTAGCGAGCCATCCGTTTATTCAGACACAGTAGCATGGTAGGCACAAGCTCGTGGGCTTCAGTCTGCATTCCTCAAGACCTGTGTAGCTCTCCGTGGCAGAGCGTATGAACTTGACACATCATTTACTTCCCTTCACAAGTAAATGTACGTCATTTACCGTATCACTCACGTAAAGAACGTCAGTGTGAATGAGTAACTGACTGCCTAAAGTGAGGTGCAATCGTAAACACTCTCCATCATCCCAGCAAGAACCCCGCAAGTCTCTGCAGGGTGGAAATCCTGGTTCCTGAACAGCTGTTATCATCTTCACGTCGACTTCACCCCAACTTCACCCTGCACAGCCACAAACTTCATCCACAGGTCTCATTAAAGATGGTTGTGTAATAGCCCACCACAGAACATGATAAGCTAATAGTTCAATTTGCTTTTTAATATTTATGAAGGCAAAATGTGGTTATTCCACCTGAATAGGCCTGAATTTCATTATTATATAACTGCGTTTTTATGTGTGTGTGTGTGTATGTGTATGGGGAGCCTCGAGCCCCATGGTAAACAAATAACGTTTGCCCAGTGCTGATGGGATATTTCAGCAACGCGCTCACGGCAGCCTCTTCCCCTCCCCTGTGCCCCACTCCCCGTGCGTCACCATGCCAGCAGTGACAGATGGCAGCGCCAGTCGTGCCGAACACTGGCAAAAAGCAGAGGATTTTCACTGATAACAGCGGCGCGGTGAATATGTCTGAATAATAGCAGCTATTTAACACACATACCCACACACACCAAGGCGGTCTCGCCTTTTTCATTATATATATATATATATATATATATATATATATATATATATATTAAACAAGGGTGTTGGGCACCACAACAGTGGTGCCCTTTCATCACAGCAAAAGCCAGGTGCACACACTGACACAGGGCCCATTTAACTCAAAGTCAATGATTCACACAATAATGCACTCGGCAAGGGGACCAAAACGAATACACTCCCACAACACCTCAGAAGGTGAAGCGCTACACACTACGCCACGCTACAGAGGTCTGGGAGGGGAAAAAACTGGATAATTTCATGGGTGGCACTTTTCGAATTGACCTCGCTGAGGTGCCTTGCAACACCTCCTCCTACACTAGAAGAATGCCCGAGCCTTGGATTTCACTCTTTTAGCATCGACTATTCTCATTACTTCTTGGTTCACCAGCTGTCAAGCTGTGAGACTTGTGAGGCTTGGCGTGGGTATGCTTGTGTGTGTGTAATTGTGTATGTGTGTGTGTATGTGTGCGTACGTGTACGCACTGACTGACTAACATCGGTCTCCGTGAGACAAGCATTAATAATGCTTTCATGGGCAATATAAATTAAGCTTTCTTCAGAGTGAATCACAGATGACAAGCAGGAAAAGGGGCAAGACAGCATAAAAGTAACAGTCATTTCAGGGGTGACCTGCAAGTCCACCTCCTCAACTCTACACAACAGGCAGATGGAGCAGCCATAAAGCTAGTATTACCAACCAGGTCAAATAAACTGGAAATACTAGACATACTTTTGCAGTTATGGATACATCTCTTAGTGCTCAAGCAAAATCACTCAATAGCAGTGTTCGAAATAATATCTCAAAACCGTGTAAATGTACAGCAAACACTGTTTCTTTTTCTAATAGGTCTACAGACTTCTCTACCTCTCTAACCCTCATAATTGTTTGCTCCGCTATCTAAACAGCGATAGCTACCTAGCGTAAAGTACCATTGCTGGTAATCTAATCAGATATGATTCGCTGAAGCATGAAATAAACTAAACTCTTATTTTGTTAGCGGGTCTTGAGTAGTTTTATTCCCTGGGAGCGATGATGCTAATGAAAAATGTGCAACTGAACTGCAAATCACTATGGGTAAACAAGTCCATTAAATGAGCAAATAGCGCAAATGGATTCTGTTTTCACTTGACCCAGAGACAGTGCTTAAAAACTTGTACGCACATGCAAAGATGAACATTTTAGTGCTGGAGCAGGAGCACATCATCCTGGTGATGAAACTTTTGTTGTGTGTATTGTGTGTGGACCTTAAACATAGTCATGTCAGAGGATTATATGTAGAACTTAACTTGGGAGCTGGATCTTGGATAGGTGTTTGTGAGCAAATCCTGAGAAAATTACATTCTCTCCTTTCAGAGGTACAGCAGCTGGCCAGAGACTGTAGACGGATTGGGTGCAGACTTGGCAGAAGGAAGGTAAAAACGACCAAAGGCAGAATGCCCACTCCACTCCTAAGGGCATTCGATCACCCAAGCCACCGCCGCTCACCTCCTGCCTCACTAAACATACCATCACCTAATTAACAAACAATGAGACGCACGAGGTAGAGAGAGAGAAAGAGAGCGAGAGAGAGAGCAAGAGAATCCATTTCAGAAACCCCTTTGAGAGACATCACTCATTCCCCTCTTGGCTCTGTACCTCAGGCAATCTGGAGCCCCCAACTAGCACAGAGGGAATGTTGTGTGTGTGTGTGTGTGTGTGTGTGTACGTCCTTCCCTCCCTGCTGACAGACCGAATGGGGTTCACTGTAGTGGTTCACCTGCTCTGTCAGCTGCTTCCTACCACCTCACACCTCATTCTAATTCCTCTCTCTCGTCCCTCTCTCTCATATTATCCTTCTATCTCCTTCCTCTCTCTCTCCCTCTCTCTCATAGTATCCTTCCATCTCCTTCCTCTCTCTCTCCCTCTCTTTCATAGTATCCTTCTATCTCCTTCCTCTCTTTCATAGTATCTCTCCATCTCCTTCCTCTCGATTCAATTCAATTCATTGTGCTTTATTGGCATGACTGTTCAAGTTACAATAAAAATGCCTCCATCTCCTCCCTCTCTCAGTATCCCTCCATCTCCTTCCTGAGCCCTTCCGATCACCTCCTGTCACCCTCTGCCACATCTTCCTCACTACCCTAGTGCTTTTCTACCTTCCTAGAGGCCAGGGAGGCATTTTCCAACAATCCGTTGATTATACCTGTCACTAACTGTGTGTGTGAATTGGTGAATGGGAAGGATTTAAGTCCCCAGAAGAGAGTAAAAAACACTCTCTTTACATAAAAGCAGTCCTTTCCCCATTAAACCTCTGCAGGACTCTAAATATTCAAAGTGGGGATTCATTGCACTGAAGTGAGGGAAGAGGATTGCCTCATTGTTCGGCACTCAGGCAGGGAGAGGTCTGTGAAGGACGTACTGTGTGTGTGTGTGTGTGTGGGGGTGTACTGGGATAGCTGGAAACTCCCCCTCATCTGCAGAGGAGCCAGTCCAACATGATGAAGCTCCAACAGAACAGCCCACTGGATGAGGACTCCACATAAACTCCTCTAAACACGACAGGGAATCACACAATGATCACAAGCCTAATCAAATGCACATGGTATGGACGCGCATGTGTGTGTGTGTGTGTGTGTACAAGCTTTTGAGATGATTGTCTTTTGCCTGGTGCTATCCACGTGGGGGTTCTCGTTCTCCGATGCGGCCAAGCAGGCAGAGAGATGGAGGGAGAGAGAGAGAGAGAGAGAGAGAGAGAGAGAGAGAGAGAGAGAGAGAGAGAGAGAGAGGGAGGGAGAGAGGGGAATGACAGAGGGAAAACTCTGACTCATGTGTGGTGTTTTCTCCAGGAATAATGAGCAGGATCTGCGGCGGCCCTCCCAGGGTGCGCCGATGAGGTGAAGCCGATCTCTGCTCCCCCACTTTTTACATTTAGAGCATCTCCCTGGAGCTCGGCGTGGAATACTCCTCGTCCACATGACAAACGAGACACTCAGGAGCCTTCCCTCTGCTTTCGCTCGTTCCATCTCTCTCTCGATCACCCGGTCCCGGTCTCTCTCCCTCCTTTTTTCCTCTTCTTCAGCTCCATCTTCTGTGTCTCCATCTATTGTTCGCCTTCCCTCTTCTTTCGCTCTCTCTATCTCTCTCGCTCACCTGGTCCCTCCCTCTCTCTCTCTCTCTCCCTCCCTCCCTCCCTCCCTCCCTCCTTTTTTCCTCTTCTTCAGCTCCATCTTCTGTGAAGTTCCGCGTTTTCAGGCTCCCGGAGCCTCCCCTCCAGAGCTCAGACGGGTAAGACAGCCCCGAGGCTGCCACAGGAGAGACCCGAGAGAAGAGACGAGGAGAAACCTCCCCAATATTATTTTCCAACACCATCCGTGGTGGAGGAAGGTGCCTATGAGGGAGCTTCAAAACCTCGAGCTTTAGTGAAGCAGAGAGAGTGGAGGTGGAGGGTGCAACCAGCCTACCAACCTCCCTAAGCCAGCCACGAGAGCTTCGCCTCTTTGGGGAGACAAATACCGAGGTGCTGAAAATCCCTCTTGGCGTGTGTATCTATCGTTTTGGCGACTGGGTGGAGAAAGAAGCAAACAAAACAAAGAGGGGGGGAAAAGTGCTGAGCTGCTCTTTCCTGGAAGGGGTGCAGCACAAAGACAAACCCGTGTCGGACAAATAAAAAACACCATCTTCCGACCAATCCAGTGGCAAACTCGTGTCACACCTTTCGAGAGTTCACCGGTGGCAATCAATGGATGATTAACCTGCACAGAAAAGGTGGATGGAGACAAAAGACTGTGGCTGACTACTTCTCTCCTGGTTGGCATTTTCCTCCTGGTTGCTTCCTATTGTCTGTGCGCCTGCCAGCATCTGATGACTCATTCGCCATGTCTGTTCCGTCGTAAACGCATGTGTCCTTTAGCCAAGATTAATACCTGCCTTGCTTTTACAATGCAGGAGGCAATTACCCAACACAATGCCTGCGTGTGCACGCACACATACACTCTCACATTCACACACACATACACAGTCGGCCTGGGACTATCCCTACAATCATTCTGGGCAATTTCAGTAGACGAAAAGGAAAAAGAGGCCACACCATTTCAGCTTGGCTGGACACATCGTATGTGTGTGTGTGTGTGTGCCTGGGGGCTTTCTGTTGGGGGCAGTGTGTGTACGTGTGTGTGTGTGTGTGTACGTGTGTGTGTGTTTTGCAAAAAAGTTGTGACACCAGAGGAAAATGGACCAGGATCTTGTTTGTGTGACAGCAGAGCGGAACGAAACACACACGGACGCACACACCTCAAAAAGGCTTCTTTCCAAGGTGTTAATGCGTTTTCAGCGGTGGGTCACTGGAAAGGTTAGCCATCACGTGGGTGTCAGTCTGGAGAAATGTGGATGTCGTGTTTAAAGGAGGAAAGAACAAGACACAGATCAAGAGATTACAGGAGTCAGAACTGAAATTACTACGGCAACAGCACCTCCCCCCACACACACACACACACACACATATACACACCTAACGGGAGGGTAAGAAACAGATAGATAAATAGATAGATAGATATATAGATACTTTATTGATCCCCAGGGGAAATTCAAGAATGGACAGAAAGAAAGAGAGACTGAGAGGTAAAGAGAGAAAGCAGAGATGAGTAAAAGCAGAGTTGCTGATCTAGGAGAAAAGGATGCAAACACTAAAGCAGGAAGTAGTCATCCTTCTCTCTATACAGTGATGGCACCCATGCTAAAGTTGACTGAAAAGAGGAATATAAAATCATCTTTTGGAAATTGATCTTAATGCCTTAAGTGAAACATTAGGAAATATCTAACCTTTAAGGACACCAATTTTCTTAGTGAATGAATAATGTATCATAAATAAATAAATGTTCTTCCTTAAAATACAGGGGTCATAAGTATTGCCACCCCTATGTTAAATTCCCATAGCTTTATAACTTTAGCATGGGTGCCAACACTTTTGGCCATCACTGTATATATATCCCTCTTTGCATCTCTCCCTCTCTCTTGTCTCTCTCTGTCTCTCAACTGAATTCAATTGAGCTTTATTTGGATGACAAAAAATACAATATGTATTGCCAAACCATGCCCTGCCAATTTGTATTGCCCTGCCCTGCCCTAAACACTGTCATGCTATGGCAAAGTGGTCTCAACAATTAAGAAAATTCCGATTGCGAGTAAATCCCCGTTGTTGAAACATAGTGTCCTTCAGGCCTTTCGTGTACATGATACATAGAACTGACTGAGAGTGAAAGTGATCTTTCTGACTGTAGTGTAACCTGCAGCTTGCGACTAAGCGGCTATCGCACTCGCAATTATAGAGTGGAGGATATAAAGAAATTCCTTAAGGATACAAAACATTCTAGGAATTTTTCCTGATATTGAACAGTTTATGAGCAAATCACGAGCATTTATGTGTGATGGTAGCATCACCGATCAAGAGGGATTTTGTCTAAAAAAGATTCTCACAAAACTCAATGTTCTACTGAATGCCAAAGATGACAAATGTTAAACACCCTTTCCACTTGTGTCCTAGGATGGCTGATTGCATAGGTCCATATTTATTTTTTTATTTTTTCTTTATAATGATGGGTGAATTTCGTGTTGCTTCTTTAAATGTAAATGGCGCAAGAGAAAAAATTAAGAGGCTCTCTGTTTTTGAAACAATCAGACAGAATAAGTTTGATGTTCTCTTTATGCAAGAAAGGCACAGTGATGCGTCTAATGCAGCTGCTTGGGCTCAGGAGTTTGATGGTCTTAGTCATGGTACATCTAATAGTGGTGGGGTTGCAGTTCTGTTTTCTAAGTCCTTTATTCCCATCACTTCTGATGTTGATGAAGTTATAGAGGGAAGACTTTTAAAAGGTCAGAGCCCAGTTTGAAATTCTTTTTTTTTTTGTTTATTTGCATTTATGCTCCTACACTGACAACAGACAGAATGCTGTTTTTAAATACTATTGGAGATGTTATAAATAATTGCTGCTCAGAGGATATTCTTATCCTTGGAGGAGATTTCAATTGTACTGCACAAAATATTGATAGAAATCATGTTGAGCCGCACATGCCCTCTCGTAGACCGCTTGAAGAGATTATGAGGTCCAATGAGCTTAGTGATATTTGGAGGAACTTTCATGGTGGACAGAAGCAATATACTTGGGTACACTCATATAATAATTGTTTGTCTCTGGCAAGACTTGACAGGTTTTATGGTTTCAAACATCAGCTTAGTCTATTCAGGAAATGTTCAATAATTCCATTTGGCTTTTCTGACCATAGTTTGGTTTTCTGTTCTTTATTTCTAGAATTTGTAAAACCAACGGGTGATCAGGCACCCACTGAAATTCTTAACTCAAAAAAGAAAACATTGGCTGACTTTTTAGGGTTGAGGGCACAGGGAGCTCTGGTCAGGTCCCGCTTCCAGAGTGTGGAGCTGATGGATGTACTATCAAAATTCTTTTTTTAACTTGGAGGTAAAGAATGGCCAGAGGAAGTTCATTCATGCTTTGAGGTCTGAAGATGGGAGAATCCTTTCTAATTATCCGGAAATAGCCAACAGAGCAGTCAATTTTTATAAGGAGCTTTATAAGAGCGAACATCCACAAGATCAGGCGACTGACCAGACTTTTCTTTGTGACCTACCTAAGGTATCTGAAGAGGCAAACACAGCCCTTGGAAGGGTGTTGACCCTAGAGGAGCTGGAGAGAGCCAGTGGCAAAGCACCTGGGGTGGATGGCCTGCTAGTAGACTATTATAAGTCCTTTTGGCCAGAGTTGGGCACAGATCACCAGAGGGGTGCTGCCACTGAGCTGCCGTAGAGCAGTGCTCACTTTATTTTTGTGCGCTCCTTTTAAGGTATACAGTACAGAGGTGTCCGTCAAGGATGTCCCTTGTCGGGCATGCTGTATAGTCTGGCTATTGAACCTTTCCTTGTAAGGTTGAGGAAGGAGATTGTTGGAGTGAAAATTCCTAACTGTGATGATGTTTTTAAATTGTCAGCTTATGCTGACGATGTGGCTGTCCTTGTTAATGGCCAGAGAGATGTTGACACGCTTTTAAAAATATGCAATGAATTTAAGGTCATTTCTTCAGCAAAGGTAAATTGGTCGAAAAGCATAGCCTTGCTGGTTGGGAGTTGGGTGATTGGCGAACCTGGTCTGCCTGATGGCTTAGTTTAGAATAGGGGTGGGTTTAAATACCTGGGTGTTTTCTTAGGTGATGATGTTTTATTCAAAATAATTTTGAGGGGGTAATTGAAAAAGTTAAAGGTCGTCTGGAGAAATGGAAATTTCTTTTCAGTATTACTTCATACAGGGGGCGTGTTCTTATTATTAACAACCTGGTTGCATCCTCTCTTTGGCATCGGCTGGCTTGTGTGGACCCCTCTTCAAACCTGCTACCGAAGATTCAATCAGTCCTGGTTGATTTTTTCTGGGACAATCTACACTGGGTACCTCAGAGTGTTTTAAATCTGCCTAAGGAGGATGGTGGACATGGACTTATTCATCTACAGAGTCGAACTGCTGCCTTCCGTCTGCAGTTTGTACAGCGTCTTCTCACAGGATCAGTGGACTCAAGCTGGAAAGCTGCAGCCTGTTGTATTTTACAACATTTTGGGCTTAGATAGGCCTTTGTTCTGGTTTAATCCAAATAGAATGAATCTTAATTTGCTTCCTGCATTTTATAAGAATCTGTTTAAAGTCTGTGGCCGGTTGCACAAAGCACCTTAAGTTTTTTCCCTTAAGTATGACCCTTAAGGCTTAATTTCTCCTTAGGTAAGGGATTTACATAAGGGTGTTGCACAGAATACCTTAAAATGTTTCCTTAGTTAAGGAGAAACGTTAAGCGATTTACTGCATTGTAAGGGATTTTCCGGCACGAAAATTCTATAGTTTCCACGGAGATTGTTCAACAGCTGTACTAGCTGCCTTTGCCACGATGCCGTTAAACCACCGAACACAGTAAAGCTTAATTATTTATCATTCATCTTACCTTAATAATATTCACGGAAATTATCCAGGTAGCAAGTAAAGCATGTTATATACATGAACTGAACAATACTAGTTGGCAAGTTAGAGATGATCCTGACTGTCATCAGTACACCAACGTTTTGCCTAGCGAACTGAAGCGAAGCTCATAGGCTAAGAAGACATCCACATGAATTGTTAACGTTAGCCTACGTAAACTACACAATAACAATACGGCATGTTTCTTATAGAAGCTAGGCCTAATTTGACAGAGTAAGCATATTAACAGAGAGGTTTTATTTTGAATTGTCAAAAGTAGTCAATTCATGGGTTTCACCAGGTCCCTTTCCACAGGTGTAATAAATCAAGCACCTTGATTATCAATGCAGACTGAATGGTGCTTGATTAATACACCTCTGGAAAGTAGGGTTGGGTATCGTTTGGGTTTTATCCGATACCGGTGCTAAATCGATACTTTTAAAACGGTGCCGGTGCCGAAACGGTGCCTGAACCGGTACTTTGTTTTTAAAATGTTTTAAATTAAAATGGTCTAAAGCATTAATTTTTTTTTTTTTATTGATAAGACAAATTTGAACAATTGAATTGTTATATTCAATTTACTATCAATATCTCATTGCTCCTACGAATAATACATTTAAATGTTAAAACAGCTTGCCATGCATGCACACACAATGGTAAGCTCTGCTTTCAAGTTTACCCAGTGTAGGCGGTTTGCCATAAGGTATGTTAAAACCGCTTGCCATAGAAATGCCAAGTAATGGACAACGGCATTTGCAAGCAAGCTAATCTAACACGGACTCTACTTTCCAGTTAATTCAGTGTGTACCCAAATGCTTCAAGAAATTGCATGTTTTAACCCATAACACGCAATAGTTTTGAACATGTTAGAGGCTATGTCGGTGTTGAAGTGTTTAGATTCCCAGCGCCAGCCTAGTAGGCAGCATTTTAACAGCAACTATGGCTATGCGCTAACACCAGTCAGCTGAGTTTAATTAGCGATAACGTACGGAGATGGTTTCGTAGCCTCTTTGACAGCTCAGTGACATCAGGTATGTAACCTACATATTTATGTTTTTGCCAGCGAACTTTTAACGTGATCTTCATATTCATTGTGATGCTATATGGGCCTCATGCACATGGAAGATTAATATCATGCCATTATGTTGTTTTGAACACACCGTGAAATAAAGCTTTCACCTTACAACTTTGCTGATAACATTTCAAATAAAATACCAGTTAGCGCATTAGCAAGGATATTGTGTAACATATAGGCTACTGTTGATGTTGTTTCATAGCCTTTTGCTTGTGTGTAGTTAGGCCCACTGCTAGATTTTGACAGGAGCTCGTGATATCACTTTAAAGTAGGCCTAAGCACTTGGGCTCACGGAAGCTGTCAAACACTGTCCACTCGCCTATGTGGTACACCCATCTGGTTTATACATCCAATGTTTATGTTAGCTAACTGTATCTGGATGTGTTGCTATCAGAGCAAGACGTTAGAGATGGCGCATGACATGCAGTGATGCCTCATTATAAAAAAAAAAAAATATATATATATATATATATATATATACATATACGCTACTTAAGCACCGAAATGAGGCACCGAAATCCATGTTGTTATTCGATGCAGTTACTACCGTTTGCGTCGGCACCGGTGCCATATTAGAACCGTGTTTCGGTGCCCAACCCTAGTGGAAAGGGACCTGATGAAACCCATGAATATATTTCATTTATCAGCATCAATTCAGTTAATAATATGGTTAAGGTAGTCAGATGTCCCTTAAGTTTTTCCCCTTAGTTAGACTACTAAGGTCTTTTGTGCAACAGTTTAAGGGATTTCTTACAAGATAAGGGCAAACCTTTAAATACTTAAGGGAAAATGTTAAGGTGAAAACTTAAGGGTGTTTGTGCAACCGTTTTTATTTTAAGGGACCCTTAAATCAGATTTTAAGGGAAAAACTTAACTTAAGGTGCTTTGTGCAACCGGCCACTGGTCTCTATTTATAACACAACGCCCACGACAGACAAGTTCATTATTCTGGTTGTTGAAGGAGCCTCTGATTCATGGTTCTGTTCTCGATGTGAGTCAGGATTTGTCCCTGGTACCTACTTCTAAGCTTATCAGCTCTAGAGTTACAACCCTTGGGGATCTAGTAGAGTTTGCTGGTCCTGATATCAGTAATTGCCATCCTTTAGCTTAACACTTAGGTGTGAAGTCCATTAGGATAGTTGATCAGCTTGGGAAATGGCGGTCTCTCCTAACTGGGGAGGAGATGCAATTGCTTGGAGATTTTTTTTTTTTTTTTTTTTTTTTTTTTTTTTTTGGGGGTGTAGTCCTGACTCCTTTCCCAGACTTAGGGCCTGTCCACACAGAGACGCTTTTTAGGTTAAACGCAGAGGTTTTGCTTTGTCTTGGCCGAGCGTCCAAACGAATCCTGTAAACGACTGCCCGAAACCCACTTTTCTGAAACCTGGTCCCAGAGTGGAGAAATCTGAAACCCGAAGCCCGTTTGAGTTAGTTTAGACAGCGAAACCGCACATCCTGCTAGCGTGTCGATGATGTCATCGCCACACCTCAGCTGCCCTGGACTTGCACTTATAGTATTGCCTAACAATACTAGTTTTCATACCTGACATTACCTACAATTACACTCCATTAAGATAAATATCACAACTGATGCTGCGCAGCGCCGATAGCTTATGACTTGGTGGACTGAACAAGTTTTTCGGTGTTTTTTTATGCATTCTAGCTACTGTCAGTGGCCGAGAGAACTTAAGTTATTAGGAAAGTCTTGCGGTGTAAGTTTAGGCTACATTAATTTGTGCGTAGTGCCAGTGTCATTCATTTATTTTACATGTCTTACAACATATATACATGCATTCACAGTCGAAAGTGAAATCAGATATAAGCATACAAAGGCGCTTAGAACTCACGTTAAGCCGATGGTAGCACACTGAATGCGAATGCACGATTTGATGCAGGCAAAAGTATTGACTGTTACTAACGAAGGCTATAAATAGCAATATTATAAATGTGGCGACAGAATAGCCTAGAACTTGGGTAAGCCTTGCGTTTAGTAGCCTAATTGCGGTGATAGCCAAAACTAATGTGAATCACGGACTATCCTACAACCAAAGAAAGTAAAGGTGATTAGTAGGCCTAACTGCGTTAGCCAAATAAAGGACGGGACTGCACCCTTCACAAACCGTAAAATAAAGTTTATTAGTTTTACAGTTGACAGTTCACCATCAGTCCACACAAACAATTCTGGTTTCCTTGCACTAGCCATTTCGCCGTAGCCTATTCTGTCTGTTTTTAAAAGCGCACGTTTTGGAAGTTTTGGTGAATTTCTGTAAAGACACAGTGCCACCTATAGGCCTGGGGTATGAAGTAGCGATGTTGAGATGGATCCGTTTGGGACTTAAAATATTCTTGATACGGTTCCAGGGAAGACGGAGGAAAAAAAGATCGGTTTGGTACGTGTGGACTAGGCCTTACTCTACTTCCAGATTTAACAGGTTGCACTGGTTGCTACTTACACCCAGATAGTTTAGTTTTCCCAGGTCCTACAGCTGCAACTAGTAAATCATTGTATAAACTGTGTGTTCTCTCCCTAAATAAAAGGTCTCTAGACAAGAGGGTGGATACACCCTGGCGTGAAGTTTTGCAGGTTTAAAATGATGTCAAACCACAATGGCGAGCGTTCAAGTCCGCATTAACTAAAAAAAGCTGGCAATCTACAATGGCGTATTCTGCATAGTGCAATAGCAGTGAATGCTTTTATTTCTGTTTTAAATCCAATGGTTGATCAAGGGTGCCCTTTTTGTTCTGTAAGGGAGACTGTATTCCATTCCTTTATGCACTGCCAGAGGCTCAGACCTATTTTTGCTGTATTGATGACACTTTTCTTTTCTTCAAGTTTGATGAAAGTTTCTATATACACATACATATATACATACTTATGTGTGTTGTTGATAATGACAAGCTACAGATTGCACATTACTTTAATTAACTTTCCTAACTTTTACTTTTTGAGTACAGTGTCAAGTTGATCTTGATGTATTTTTAAGATTGTAATAAAGAGTTTTTGAAAATTCAATTCTCTCTCTCTCTCTCAGTGTCCTTAAGAAACATTTATGGGATGATGAGCACATCCTCCAAACAAAGGAGTCTGCAGCTAATAGACCGACAGTGGACGGAATGTGCGGTTCTCAGAGTTTACTTTCCCTCCAAGTCACTCTAGTCTCGAGTCACGCATACCCCCCTCACACCTCAGCAACCCCTCCCCCACCACCAAGGACTTCCACGTCTGCCAGCTCTCGTGCTCTCTCCCTTCACTACGGCTACGCCACCTCCCCTCCAGGGGAACCATGGCGTTGCAATGCGTTTAGCATTTATTGCTTTTTGGTTGAATGTTTTTTGGAGGAAATGACCCTCGTCGGTATTCATGGCATCTGAGAAGTATATGCTCTACCTGAAAGGATTGCAGCCTCTCTATAGAAGGGGGGGCGGGGGGTAAAGAAAATACTAATGTTCACATAATTGCTTTGCTGAATTCGATAAGGCTGCAGTGGAGGGGAAGGGGATAAAACAAACACAGGCTAAGGACACCAAGGTCTTTGATGCTGTCAGCTCAAATTGTGTGTGTGTGTGTGTGTGTGTGTGTGTGTGTGTGTGTGTGTGTGTGTGTGTGTGTGTGTGTGTGTGCCAATGGGACAGCATCTTCTCTGTATACAAAGTGTCATTTTTGTTTTGGTTTTATTATTATCCACACTTTAGACCAACTATCCACGGTCCACATTCTGGTTCTAGTACCCATCCACCCACCCAGAGATGATATTTCAGCTAAGTGACGCAGTCATATACAGTACACCCCTGCCAGTGAGGACAAGTTCTCTCTCTCTCTCTCTTCATCTCTCACTTTGTCCTTCAACACATTTATGAAGCACACATAGCATTAGCTGTATAAATGTACCCACAGCATTGAGGACACTCAATCTCAGTCTGAGACACACAGCTAGAGTTGTTCCCGTGCCCTCACACACACACACACACGATAAAAAAAATACACAGCAGATAGAAAATGGCCAGAGCCTAATTCATAAACAGACACACACACACACAATCTGTGTGGATGCGCTGATATCATCATCTCATGTTGAGCGCACAGCTGCTCTAACAAAAACAACAGAAACTGTAATCGGCCACTCTGGCAGACACAGACACACACACACACACACACACACACAGGCTCTCGCACCCACCCATCACAAATTATCAGTGACATAATTTCCTTCAGAACAAACACATTCTCACACACACACACACACCAGTGGAAATGTGGAGAGCTAGATCGACTTCAGCAGCTTGTCCTAGAGTGTTTATACTGACGCTTAGTCGAGCCACTTGCTAATTAGCCACACACTGCCTCTTCCAACTACACACAGGTACAGCTAAGGTTCTCTCCTGTCGCCAGCTAACACACACACACACACACACACACACACACACACACACACAGCTTGATGCACCAACATCTCCAGTGAGCAGCACTGCTTATCTCCACACACACACACGTCCATCACAGCCTCTTCTCCCCACGTGAGGGTACTGAACCCTAATCATCCCCCCCTTGCGCAGGGTTAGTCTGGCTTCCTCTCTAGCTAACACAAAAGAGGGCTTATCCGTTCATCTGGCTGGGTGGAGATAGGGGTGGGAGGCAGTGGTGATGTTTTAATGATGGAAATGTGATCTGGTACTTGATAACGTGCATCGGTAAATCCTGCATTGGAGACGGAGTCACATGCATCCATGCTCTACTGTACATGAGGATGTGGATGTTGACGTGTGACCAAATTCTTGACCGTTTACTTGGCTGTTTACTAACAGTACGGCCACCCAGCCTTGGCACCCGTGTGAGTTTATAGTATTGAGCAATATTTGGAACATTGTTCCTCACCCTGGCCTTGGGTTTGCATAAATCAGAGCTGATAAAAATCAAAATACATTTTTTTCTTTAGACCTCCAAAGCAGCAACAATTATACCTTATATGGTGCTGTGAACAGCAATTGGACTTTCATTTGCCTTTTTCTTCAGCTGTGCAACAGAGAGAAACCACTGAACTATCCACCCAACCAGAACCTGTTGTCGCTATTTGAATTGCAAACAAGGTCACCTGATGGGGAGGACAGTGCCCCCTGGTGGCAGCTCACGTACACTGAACATTTCTTAACGATTAAAAATGCATAAATGAATTAACAAACACAAACAACCTTAACAATGGCCGTCTTAAATGAGCTTATCCCAGACTCAATCCTTAATACCATTTCAGTCTGAACTCCCATTATCCATATAAAATGTCAATATTTATCATTATACATGACTATATGAGCATGACAATGTGTGTCTATTCTGACTGATAAATATAAGTAAACAGCAGATGTTTAAAGAGTTTGCTATTTACAATGTGGCTGCCCCTGAGTTTTCATATACCCATCATATGAAGCCAACACAAAGGCAACCATGCAATCCATTTTTGTCCACATGCACTCATAAAACCATGGCTTTGAATAAGAATGCGTGTCCTGCATAAATAAATACAAATGTAGCCTTGAAGCATAGCCGCATTAGCTATACTGTACATCCGAAGATAGATCCGGCTATGCTATCAGTCCATGACACGACTGACTGGTCTTGTGGGGAGATGGGGATGGAGAATGGAGAAATCCCATAAGGCTGACAGACAGGACCCTACCAGTCGGCCTGTGCCTTGGGTGGCATTACGGATCGGTGGCGGACAGTGTATGCGTGTGTGTGACTGACAGGTTGGGGCTTTTGGAGGGTTCCATGCGTAGGGGGCTTACCGTTGTCCATGGAGGTCCGGGCGATGCTGAGGAGCTGGGGGGAGCAAGCCTCCAGCACCTGCTGGTGCACCGACACGTAGCGCAGAGTCCACCATGGCAGCAGCTGCAGGGAGAGACACGGTTAAATCGTAAAAATCGTAAATCAGGATTCTCGGCCAGGAATTTGGTCTCTGCATTTATCCCATCCGTGAATTAGTGAACACACAGTGAACACAGAGTGAGGTGAAGCACACACTAATCCCGGCGCAGTGAGCTGCCTGCAACAACAGCGGCGCTCGGGGAGCAGTGAGGGGTGAGGGGTTAGGTGCCTTGCTCAAGGGCACTTCAGCCGTGGCCTACCGGTCGGGGTTCGAACCGGCAACCCTCCGGTTACAAGCCCGAAGCACTAACCAGTAGGCCACGGCTGCCCCATCAAACTGTTCATCTACACTACCAAGTGTTGTTGAGCCATCTCCAGTGCAAGTGTTGTTTCACTGCGTCTCTCCAGTGGAAGTGTTGAAAGTGTTGAAACTTGTTGTTTGGGAACAGTCATGGCCTACTGGTTAGGGCTTCGGACTTGTAACCAGAGGGTTGCCAGGTTGCCAGTAGGAACGGCTGAACCTCACCTCACTGTGTGTTCACTGTGTGCAGTGTGTTTCACTAATTCACGGATTGGGATAAATGCAGAGACCAAATTTCCCTCACAGGATTTATATATACTCAAAAGAGTATATATACTTATACTCAGGGCTCAAAATTAACTTTTTTTCTCAGTATCCCGCAGCTGTCCCGAATTCTACTTGGCACTGTCCCGGACTTAACCACCAGTGTCCCAAATTCAAGTTCTTGTTTTTTCCCATTCTATGTAATAAACAGTATAATAATCAGTAACTTGCGCCACTTAATTAACTCATTCTGGTCCACCATAAGTTCTAAACACTTAATTTACAAACACCATTTTATTAACATTAAATCATCTGCTGTTTCACACAACACTCATTTTCAGACGTTGCGCTTTTGACTCTTTTTTGAGGTTGCACTAGACGTTTTCATTGACCTTCGTTATGACGGACAGGTTTCGTAAAACATTCCGTCAATAATCTATTTTCACGTGTCTTTAATTTCAATGTCAGTTTGGTGTGATGTCATGGCCACAGATCTAAGTGAAAACAATAATGGGAAATTACCACGAAGCTGGCCAATTTCTGTCTAACTTTAACAAAGTGAAGCTGTCAGATAGGCTACTCTCCGGTATTCGTTTATTTTCTCAATAGCCTATAACTTAGAACTGCCACAACGAAATGTCATATGCTAACTTAAATAACTGTTTTCATAGTTATAGGCTACCTTGCAACACCATCATTTTGTCAAATCGCAGTTGCAGTATGCTATTAAGCTCAGCATGGTAGGCTATTGGTGACGTGTCGTCTGTCACTGACAGAAAACACGCAACGTTTTAGTCAGAGGACTGTCATCTCGTTTTTTTAGAACACCAGTGTAACCTCAGGCCTACACTATCAGTCAAAAATGTTCCAAATTGTCATTAAAACAAATGGCATTTCCTAGCCTACCTGCCTGCCAGTTAGGTAAGTTAACCTCTATATCGGAAATGACCCATTAGACCTACCGCCGTGCCCTATGTTTGTGTCGGCACATGTGTCACTTAATATTTATTTTTATACAAAACCAAGACGGCGGATTCCTAAGAAAACGCAAGCACCCATCCCATTTGGATATCTTATATTGTATTTGTACCAAAAATGAAATTAGCCTACAGTGATTCGAAGAGCAGTAAACAGTGTTGTAGGCTGCGTAGGCCTATATAAAACCGCTTCTTTATAGATCAGCTGGCTAACGCCGCTTTTGCCAGCTGCCCTGTCAAACGCCAGATCAAATTACGCCAGGTCAAATTTTGTTTCATTTTCCTTCAGACAAGAAAGATACGTTTAGATTCCCATGTGAACAGTTTAGGAAAAAAGTACCTATTTAGAAATTTGCTTTGCCATTTTTTCTACTGTCCCAGAGATGTCCCAGACAGCATTCTATTGTGTCCCGGGGGCATTTTTTATGGTCCCCGGGACATCGTTAATTTCGAGCCCTGCTTTTACTGAACAGAAAAAAACAGCTAAGTCACACAAACATCCCCTCCCCCATCAAATTCATACACACACACACACACACTGTAAGCCCCATTGGCAACAAACAAACAAACAAACACACACACACCCATCTATGCTAAATCCTGACAAACATATTTATACATAAAAAAACACCAATCAGGGACATTTCCACTGCTGAGGTAGCTAGAGGAGCCTCTCAGCTTGACCGGGGAAAAAGGTAACACAAAGTGGTACATAGATCTATCTATAGATCATATTCTATAATCATTGCACCTGCATCAGGTTCAGCATTGTGTGTGTGTGTGTGTCTGTGTGTGTGTGTGTGTGAGCATCTCTGGTGGGGACTACATACGTGTAAGATTGTGTGCTCGTGTGTGTGTTTGTATGTATGTGTATGTGCCTATGTCTACTATAACACAGGGTGTGGGTGTGTGTGAGGGGGGGGTAGGGGACTGAGGAGTGTGTGGCCCTCTAGCAGAATATCCTGTGGCTCTCTCCTCTCATTTAAAAAATGCACACAGCAGTGTTTTAACCAAGGGTCACCTGACAGGGTGTTAATGGTCGCTTGTGAGGGGCTTTATTATTCTCTGCACGTGCACACACACACACGCACTCACACACACATGCACACGGCTGTCAGCTGTATGTTCCTGCTTCAGTTACGGCTGGTGTGGGAGTGCTAGGCATGTAGAAAGTGTGTGTGTGTGTGTGCGTGTGTGCGTGTGTGTGTGTGTGTGTGTGTGTTGAGGGTGCAATTGAGGAGGTGGGGGTGTTGATGGTAAGCGACTGGCGTTAGGGGTTGGAGTGTCCTTGAATCTGCCCACCCCACTCCAGCAAGAACACTGCTAAGGTGCTCAAAGTTAATACCCTGCCCCTTATTTGCATTTTAAAGCCTGAATGAAGGGTGCGCATCCGTGTGCACTAAATGTGTGAACGCCCGTGGATGTGTGTGCGTGTGAGATTGTGTGTGATTGTGTGTGTGAGTGATTGTGTGTGTGTGATTGTGTGTGTGAGATTTTGTGTGTGAGATTTTGTGTGTGAGATTTTGTGTGTGTGTGATTTTGTGTGTGTGTGTGATTTTGTGTGTGTGTGCGACTGTGTGAGTGTGTGTGTGTGTGTGTGTGTGTGTACACATGTTTATGTTCCTTGAGTCTCCAATCACTCTGTGGAGAAATTAATCCTGCTGAACAGGCGGGTGTTGATAGGGCTGGTTGAGGTGGTGGTGGGGGTGATTGCGTGGAAAAAAAGAACTCAAATACATCATCCACCAACACACATTAGCTCCATGAAAACACATCGTGCCTCCTGCACACAATGGCAGTCTGCTGGTGGAACAAAATGGCTGGTGGCTATCTCTGAAGCTATCGCACGTAGCCCCAGCCATCAGCCTTCACAGCATGCGCTTATGCAACATTCATTCCAATACCGAGCATATAAAATGTATACAAGTTACCCGCAATACAGCTCAAATGTGCCAGCACGCCACCCTACATCCCTACCCCGCCCCGCTCACACCCATGCATGCCCTGAATGTTCGTGTTTGTTCATGTCTTTGTTTAGATTTTAAATGGATGTCTATATTTAGATTGATGATTGTGTACATGTATGTGTGTGTGTGTGTGTGTGCATGCGCGAGGGCATGTGCGTGTACGTGAGTGTTTTTTAGATGTGTGTGTGTGTGTGTGTGTGGTGTCTGTGTGTGATGGATGTTTCTAGAAGTGTGTGTATGCATGTGACTAATTATGTGTGTGTGTATGCATGTGACTAATTATGTGTGTGTGTGTGTGTGTGTGTGTAGTGAAAGCTTGTAAATTAGTCGTATGAACATGTCATGGGGGCAGTGCGTGGAGCTGGGACTGGAATGGAACTAGACGTTGGCCACTGCTTCCTTGAGAGGAGGTTCTGACAGATACATAGCAGTCACCTGAGGCCATTAAAAAAAACAAGGGCGTCAATCACTCCTTACCCTGTCAATCAAGCAGACAGGCAGCTAGATGTAGGAAAGTGTTATCCTGTCGCAACACACATGACAATTCTATGCGTCTTAATAGAGCTATAGACCTTTGAATAATGACACAATCTTTGACAGAGAAAAAAATGCATTCTGCCAGCTAGCAGTGAGGTAATGAGGATTTATAATGGCGCTGAAGGGGGTTATAAATTCAATGGAAATCTGAAGGGAATGATTAAAGGTGATGTGGTACAGAGTGTGAGTGTGTGTGTGTGCGTGTGTGTGTGCGGAGAGAGATGAGATGCCTGTGTGAGTATGTAGAGTTGGGAAGTAGAATTGGAGAGTAGAGTAGGGGTGTGTGGGTGTGTGTGTGATGTGATGAGGTGGCAGATGAGTGAGTATGTAGGGTTGGGGATTAAAGTAGGTGTGTGGGTGTGGAGAGAGATGAGATACCTGTGTGAGTATGTAGAGTTGGGGAGTAGAGTAGGTGTGTGTGTGTGTGTGTGTGTTAGAGGTGTGAATCTCTCATGTAAAAGAGGATACGATTCGCATCTAGATACATGGGCACGATTCGATACAAGAAAAGATACATGTTCATAAAAAACGATTCAGTACGATTCGATGCGATTCGATGCAGTTCAAGAATGGAAAGCATTCTGAAAGATTTTTTATCATTTGCTCAAGGTGCACATTCATTTTATATTATCAGTCATCATGGTCATGGTTGTCAATTAGGCAAAAAAATGTGTGAATATGATTATCTAAACTGAGGTTTGTTTCATATACTGTATTGAAATGAAAAAAGAATAGTCTACATTTCAGTCAAACACAGCAGCCAAATACAAAATTTTTTTTTATAGACTTTATAGATTTTATAGAGTTATATCTGATTGTTTTCATGGAGCTGTAGCCTTGTTGAGGTAAGACAATACCGAAATAAAATAAAACAATGCTTAAGACACTCTTGGCCTTTTCTCATATAGCCTACAAGAATAAAATAGGCCTACATATCAATGAACTCTCTGGGTTTATTTTGTTCCAACGGTAGACCTAATGCAGAAACCTATAATGCCACAAGTCTGAGTGAATATGAACAAAATAATTGGCTAATAATTTGTGCATCGTTTTAGCAAGGGACAAATTATTATTTAACATTAAGGAAATCCTTTCATCAAACGTAGCCAAAAACGAACTGCATTACCCACAATTCCGTGCCACGTATAGTTTCACAATTCCGTGCCACGTATAGTTTCCGGTTTATTCTGATACGGGGCTTCATGTATCGATGTAGCCGTATCTTACACGTTTAAAACGGATACCGATACGTATCGGTTAATCTTTACACCCCTAGTGTGTGTGTGTGTGTGTGTGTGTGTGCGTGTGTGTGTGTGATGTGATGAGGTGGCGGATATGTGAGTATGTAGAGTTGGGGAGTAGAGTAGGTGTGTGTGTGTGTGTGTATGTGTGTGTGTGTGATGTGATGAGGTGGTGGATGTGTGAGTATGTAGGGGTGGGGTGGGGAGTAGAGTAGGTGTGTGTGTGTGTGTGTGTGTGTGTGTGTGTGTGTGTGTGTGTGTGTGTGTGTGTGTGTGTGTGATGTGGCGGATGTGTGAGTATGTAGGGTTGGGGAGTAGAGTAGGTCATTTGGTGTCTCACCTGGAAGGAGTCCAGCTGGGGCCGGCAGGTGACCAACAGCACGCGGGCCAGGAGGAGGCAGAAGGGGTTGGCCACCAGGCTGTAGACCGACTCGCCATCCAGCAACAGACTACTGAGAAGAGACTCATGCAGAGCCTGAGGCTGGGGATTGGGGGGGGGGAGAGAGACAGAGGGATAGAGAGAGCGGGGGAGAGAAAGAAAGAAAGAAAGAAAGAAAGAAAGAAAAGAGAGAGAGAGAAAGAGAGAAAGAGAGGAGAGAAAGAGAGAGAGGGAGAGGGAGAGAAAGAGAGAGAGAGAGGATGAGGAGGTGGAGAACATGGTGAGTTGAGAGAGAGGGTGACAGACAGGGGATGTGCAGAGGGAGGGTGAAATGGAGGAGAATGAGAGTTAAAGAGATGGAGAGGTAGACAGAGGGAGGATTAACAAAAGATGAAAAATAAGAGATTTATGAGATGTAGAGAGAAAACAAATGAGGGGAATGAGGCAAAACATTACTATTTGCTGAATATCATTTTGACCAATCAAGAAACCACAGTCCACTCATTACTGTTTGGAGCAAGTGTAGCAGTGGTGGATGTTAAGCAGGAGCCTCACGCTGCGACGTGACACTCCGTTCCAAGAGCCGCGGAAGCTCTTGTTTAGTCCCCTCACTCACGCTGTGCTTTTAATCTCCCACATAATGTTCTTCCAGGGAACAGATAAATCAAAGATGGCACCAAAAACTCTTACACAGCACAATCGGAGCTCTCGGGTGAAATTGCAGCAGGGTGGGGTGTGTATGTGTGTGTGTGTGAACTGAGAGGATTGGGGGTGTATGCAGGGCAGGCTCTCCTCACCCCGGCAATAATTGGGACCCCAGAGAGACTTCATTACCCAGAGTTCCCCTGTCCCACTTTATACATCCTCATTAGCTAGAGCAGAGGTCCCGCTGAGGTCACTTTTATCACACCATATATCACGACGCGTCTCCTCTTACACACACACACACTCTTTTTCACATTCATAAGCCACCGAGTTCTGGGTGAGAGGGAGGTATTCCTGGTCACAGGTCATATACTCCTGGATGATGCACTGCAGGGTCAGCAGCCATTAAGCCTCACTCACATGGAAACTGAGTGAGTGCTGCAAGCGTACAGCTGACAAAACAGCTGCCTGCAAAACCAGGGCTCTGGTATCAGCAAAACGACACTGGTAATCTTACTGCGGATAACCCTCGTATTGAACAGAAAAGGAATTCCTTTCAAATAGCCTGGCTGCTTACATTAATCTATGACAACAGTGCACTGCACTTCCATTGCAGACTCCAAGCACCCTTAAGCTATTTAAAGTGTTTGGCTGATGTGAAATAAAATATTAACATTAAAAATCACAATGCTACACATTGGTAGAATGGTATATGACGGACATATACTGTATTGTCTAATAGATGGAAGCAAGTGTGTGTTAGTGTGTGTGTGTGTGTGTTGATTTCACTTCTGTCCAATGCGGTGAGTGCGCACACACACACACACACACGACCTGTAGGGTTCTCCTCCCCAGCGCTGCAGCCTACTGCGTCCCAGAGACATGGCTGTGTGAGCTCCCAGCGTGCAGTAAGCAGCTCAAGTGAGCTTACATGACGCACAATAGGGGGGGGGGGGGGGGGGGGGGCTTGTGTTTCTGTGGTTCCTCTAGATGTGTGTGTGTGTGTGTGTGTGTGTGTGTGAGAGAGAGAGACTTGAGTGTGGTTAGTGTGTGAGGCTGTGAGCCCCTGACAGACGGGTGGTGTGATTGCGTGTGCGTGTGTGTGTGTGCGCGTGTGCGTCGGGAGGTAGATGGGCTTACCTCTGACAGGGACTGCAGTAAGGAGGCCGGCAGCAGGTCAGGCACGTGCAGGCTGACTGGAGGTCCTGTCCAGTTACTCTGAACAAAGAGGTGGAGACAGGCAACAGCTACTGCCAACAGAGCTGTCTGCCTACATCAGAGAGAGAGAGAGAGAGAGAGAGAGAGAGAGAGAGAGAGAGAGAGAGTGATGGAGAAAGGGATGGAGGGCAAGAGGAGAGAGAGAGAGAGAGAAACAAAATAAGAGAAACAAAATCCTTCATTTACTAACATCAACAGTACAACTGAGTGTTAAAACTACAACCACAGATGTGAAAGTGTTTTACCCCTTCCTGATTTTTTTTTTTGCATGTTTGTCACACCTAAATGTTTCAGATCATCAAACAAATTTATATATAAGACAAAGATAACACAAATAAACACAAAATGCAGTTTTTAACTGAAGGCTTTTATTATTAAGGGGGAAAAAAGGATGTCCGGCCCTTCAGGTGATTCAGATGTGATGCTTACATGTGGACATTATGTGTGAAGCACATCCGACGCGCATGAACTCTCATGGGAATCTCTGCATGGTTGAATGTGGTTTAATACGTACATGAGCAGAATCTCCGCATGGTCTTCTCTTCGTTCAGACATGAGCTCATTTAATGTCCGTCGGAAATACTAGGAGGGGAGTAGTGTAAGAGCTGGCGAAGTTCAGAGTTCCAAATGTCTGGTTGTGTTGTTCAGATAAATGGCCCAACCGATTGACATCCGCAGAACATGCAGACTTACACCTATGTCTGAAAGCAGCTATACAGACACACAGACACACAGACACACGGCTAATCTCTCCACCGCTTCAAAGTAACACAATGCAGGAATTCCTATTTCTGTCACTTCTCAACATATTGGACATCCATTTAGCGCTAAGGGAGTAACTATCAATTCATCTAAATCTAACAAAAAGGGTCATGCTCCCACCAATGATAACAATGTTACTTGGCAAAATATCAAGCTTTACCGGCGGTGCACATTGGTAATGTCAGAGACACCATTCTCCACATTGTAAGACAGTGGAGCATCAAAATGAGTTACTAAGGTAAAATAACTGCACTGTGTGGCTTTACAATGGAACAGAGAGACAGAGATGAATGATCCAGTGAGGACTAGATGAGGCGAATAAGACCCAGCTTGGGACAATTCAATAACACTCGGACACCGACAGACACCCAACACTCACAGAGTCCAGAGCTGAACGAACAAACACACACAAACAAACACACACAGATTTAGTTATGTGCCCGTTCAAAAGGCAGAGAGCACAGACAGCACAGGAGTGCAGCTGGAAGGGCACAGTGGGACAGCAGGCAGGAGAAGCACACGCGCCAGAATCCCAATGCTGCACCCACTCCCCTCCTCACTCCCCAACACCAGCATCCCAATGCTGCACCCACTCCCCTCCTCACTCCCCAATGGGATGTAACAGTATGAAAATTTAACCCTTACGGTTATAGTGACCAAAATTATCATGGTTTTCGGTACACAAGCTGAAATATTTTCAAAATAGTTTCAAAATGTGTCCCGTTCTCTTTTTCATGTTTAATTGGCTATGTGCTTATAGCTTAATTTACCCTACCATGACTTGGAGTTTGCTATTTCTGTTATTTGGATCCAATGAGTGAGACCAAAGTAAGTGTTCAAAATAAAATAGGCTACGATGTTCTCCTGATAACGTGAGTGGAATGGATTTCATGTGGACGCGAACATAAAAAGACGCAGAGTGGCTAAATGATATAGTGCACGCTTTGCAGTG
This sequence comes from Alosa alosa, assembly GCF_017589495.1. Classification (NCBI taxonomy): domain Eukaryota; kingdom Metazoa; phylum Chordata; class Actinopteri; order Clupeiformes; family Clupeidae; genus Alosa; species Alosa alosa. Next base: position 20,325,031 of record NC_063206.1, on the reverse strand, counting down.
AAAATGTTCCGCCTTTTAAAATCAGATGTAGCCTAATCCGAATCGCAGTTAAAACCATCAATTAGACAACAGAATCAGTAGGGTAGCAGTTTTGTTTCATTGTACCAGGCCTACTGTATGTCTAAAGCAGGCTCGGATGAAGCTGGGAAGGATTAAACACACGGTTTCAACACCGCGGTAATCAACCTTGATAATTATGATATTTCAAAAGAAAACAGTAATTGGTATCGTCAACATTTTTATCGCGGTTTACCATTATACCGGTAATCGTTACATCCCTACTCCCCAACACCAGCATCCCAATGCTGCACCCACTCCCGTCCTCACCCCCCTCCTTACTCCCCAACAGCAGCATCCCAATGCTGCACCCACTCCCGTCCTCACCCCCCAACAGCAGCATCCCAATGCTGCACCCACTCCCCTCCTCACTCCCCAACAGCAGGCGCAGCAGCCAGAAGGAGAGAGGGAGCGACAGAAGAGGCTGCAGTAAAGGGTGGGGGGGGGACGCACACTCTCTCAGGTCTTTATCACTCCCTCCCTCCCTCCCTCCCTCCTTCACTCCCTCCCTCCTTCACTCCCTCACTCCTTCACTCCCTCACTCCTTCACTCCCTCACTCCGAGCTGGAGTGCGAGGCGATGCCAAGACGTCCTTATTAAAAATGAATAATTCATTACAGCAGGAGGGGGCCGTAGGGTGGAGGGGCTGGAGGTGGTCACGGGTGGTGCACTATCAGTGAGGGGGCGACAGCTGACTTGTAATTCAGCTTGTATTCAGTCCAATGCAAAAAAAGAGCATCTCAATAACGCCCCCAATCCCCAAAAACCCCTCATTAAAGTGTAATCGCCAGCTGCCATTTTGTGGGGTCCCCAGCTCTCTTGACTGCAAGGCAGGCAGGCCGGCAACTCTTCAAAGCGCCAGAGTCAGTGAGGGTTATAATGGGTGGAGAGCTAGATGGATGGGTGGACAAGCTGGGGTTTAATTAAACTCAACTTTCACAAAGTGTGCACATATGAAATGATTAAAAGATGGAGAGAGAGGGAAAAAAATCATAACTTATAGATGACTTCCCAGGGCTTGTCTTGTCTGTGGGGTGGGTGGGAGTGAGAGAGTGTGTGTGTGTGTGTGTGTGTGTGTGGTTAACCTACCTTTCCAGGCGGTCATCCTCAGTGCTGTCGCTCAGGTAGGCTAGCACCTTCCTCTCCAGGTAGGCCTCGATGGTCTCCCCCTCCACAGCCTCCGACTCGGCCCCCAGGAGGTCCAGCACCTGGGGGCTCAGAAGAACCGCCTCAAAGTCCCCCTCCAACAGGCTCTGGAGCAGGGGGCCACCCTCTAACACACACACACACACACACACACACACACACACACACACACACGAGAAGGAAAGAGTAACAGTAGATAAGAGTCTGACACAGGAAAAGAAAGGGTGATGTTTCCCAATTACTTCAAATCTAGATGGTAGAGAAACAGACAGTTTCTGCGTCTGTAAGGGCCGCAGTCCTTAGGGATGCACTGATTGTGAAATTCTGGGCTTAAAACAATGTTTACAATAACAATTTGGCTGATAACCGATGCCGACACCAATACCAATCTTTGTTTACTTTGTTTTTGTTATCCATTATACCCGTTTAGCGGCTGGCTCCTTATACATAAAAGAAAGTCTTTCAGCCCTTCATAACATGGTCTCAAAATGTGCCAGTCTGTGAATAGCACAACATTTAGCTAGTGCAGAACTAATACAACATTACAGATAAAAATCAGCCACTACCATCGGTAAATGTCTTTGTATTTACCGATGGGCCGATACCAGTCAACAAGGCAAATATTGTCTGATACTGATGTCAAGAGGACATATCTGTCTGAATGTCTGGATGAAAAATCTAAACCCTCAGTTTAGTCAGTCCAATGCAGAGTTTCTGGTATTCCCAGTTTATACAGTTATTCCCCAACAGATCAGCATCTAGCTCGGTTCATCTTCGCTAACCAAAGCTAAAACGTCACGTAACTTGTGTGTCACAATTGATGACCAACTAAATTTCTCTGAGCACGTAGCCCCGGTCAAAGTCATGTTGGTTTACCCTATACAATATTCAGAAGATCAGAACACAATATGCCATATGACTTCTTGCACAGGCCATAGTTCTTTCTAAACTGGACTATTGCAATACATTGTTTGCTGGCCTACCTGCAGATGATTCCAAATGCAGCGTCATTGTCTGGTTTTTAATCAGCCAAGACACATGCAACTCACTCCTCTGTTACTTTTCATTGGCTTCCTGTAGCAGCCAGAATCAAATTCAAATCCCTCACTCTGGCCTACAGGACACTTGCTTGACCTGCACCTTGCTATCTTATTTCCATGATCCAGCTATAACAGGGAGGCTACAATGGACAGGTAACTGAAGCGTTCCGTTCGCGCAGCATCTGCTGCAACAAATAGCTTCCACTATAATCAGCGGAACTGGCTACTCCAGGCGTGATAGCGGCGCAGACCATTCTTCTAAAACGAATTTTACGCTACGAGAACGGAGCGTTTCAGTTGCAGACCCCATTGTAGCCTCCCTGTTAGTTCCCTCTTGCCCACTGCGGTCTCCTGATGAGTGTCTGCTATGTTGGCCCTCCATCAACACTAAGGGTTACAGGTACGTCTGTGATTCCTCGTTGGTGGAATGATTTACCTGAGGATAGTTTTGGGATCTTCAAAAGCCGTCTAGAGACTCATCCGTTTACACCTTGTATATGACTAATTCACTCTTACAGAGTTGTGGTTTGCAAATGTCAAATGTTATTGTTATTATGCTGTTAAATTCTATTTAGTCTATGAGGTACCATAAGCATAAACATATTGGTGCATCCCTACTTTTCTCATTTTACTCGTCACAGAAAACATTCTATGATAATCCTGTTCACACATCAACCATGGCTGCAGGCTTTATAATCACTTTCTGTCATCTAACAAATATCATAGCTTGTAACAAAGCAGGAGACAAGCAATAGCAAAGCAAAATCTCACAACTTCAAGATCACCAGGAACAAACTAACCAACCTCAGCTAATGAGATTAACATGTTGCTCCACATCAAAGAACCCTCATCAACATTACGGCACCCCACACACCAACTATTTCAATCAACTCAAAAATGAATGACTGAATGAATAAATCAAATAAATAAATAAACACTAATTTCCAAGAACATCTATTGCCTCCTCCCAGCTGCAGTTTATTGCCATTTATTTCTGCTGTTATATGAAGTTTGGTTGGTCAGGTTATTACTCACACTCCACATTCTCATTAAGTTACACACCACGCACCGTCCTCTGTGATCCCCTAGAGGTGAAAACACACATTCACACTAATGTCTGTGTGTGTGTGTGTGTAAGAGTTACGGCTTTGCATTCTTCAAGAAGCGTTCTATTTAAAACAGAGAGAAGGGGAGAAAGAGAGAGATAGCGAGAGGAAGGAGAGACTAGGAAAATGGGTGGAGAAGGAAGGGTGTGTGTGTGTGTGTGTGTTGATTCATGAGCAACACTTTAGCAGTGGAGCAGAGGTGTCTTAGCCCCGATGTAATTGCTTTCGGTGGGTGCTTCAGCCATGGCGCATCCCACTCTCATTAGTCCCTTATTTGAGCAGGGAAGCAGTCAGCCTTCATTAGCATTGATTGCACTGTGCTCCCCGGTGGGGAGGTAGAGGGTGCGTGTGTGTGTGTGTGTGTGTGAGATAGTAGTACTAGGTGCAGTGTGTGTGTGGTTTGTGTCTGTGTGTGTGCCAGTGAAAAATAGAAATATGTAGCCAGCCTCAGGGAGAGACAAAAGTGGCTCTTGGAGAACTACTAGACTGAAGCAAAGCCTCAGTGAGAAGTCCATCTATTTTTACAGCAGCACATAAACATCAACATAAACACCTAACGCTACATTTGCATTTAGCCCTGAGCTCAGCGATGCGCCTCAAACTACAGCCAGCTCTAAGCAATCCTAGACTGCCTTTGATGAAAGGCAAATGGATCCGCATGAACCCCTACCGACCTTACACTATTTGAGTTGGAGGTGATTAATTGGCAACACAAGTAGTTTTTTGAGGTTTCTTTACACCTGATATGCTGCTTTCATTTCGCTTAATTCTAACTCCTGCTTGATACATGTCTAAGGTGGGAGACGCTGCAAACCGAATGCAAGGCCATTTATCTCCATCTCTGCTGCTCAGCATATGCGAAACCAACATCGTTGTGTGGTTTATGTGAAGGCCAGGGAGGCTAGCGGGGAGGGTTACATTGTCATGAAAAAGGCTAACGGCCGGCGAGAGGAAGGGGACCAGTGCTCGGACACAAGGAACTGATTACATTTTTCTCTCCTCTCCCCCAGAACAGATGAGGGTAGGCAGTAATAGGCAATCCTGCAGCAATGGCCTGCCAGAGAGAGAGAGAGGTGGAGTGTAGAAGGGGAGAGAGATATTTCATCCCGCTTCAGATGTGATGAAACCCAGAGGCTGGTTTAATAGCACCCAATGCGTTTAGACAGCCTGCACGCCGAGATGGACGGCTAGAGATGGAAACAGAGGGAGAGGGAAAAGAGGGGGAAAGGGAGAACCAAAGTAAGGTAGGGAAAGAGGTGTGAGGAATGACAAAAAGCTGAGAGGAGACAAGAGAGGAGATGTGGTCCAGGAAAACAGAGGTGAGGAGAAAACAACAGAGTGGGATCAAATGAGAGGACTGAAGAGGTGGAGGGGGAAAGAAAAGTGAAGGAAAGTAGTAGGGTATGAAAACGGGAAGTCCCAAGGAGAGAAACACTGCCTGAAATGGCAGCATGCTTTTGGGTGGGGTAACATTCAACATACTAAGAGACAGCAGCACAACTGCAAAGAAGGACAGAACAACTGTCCACTGCTCCACCGAGTGTGAGCGCAGCCCTTTACACAATGACAGTGAGTGTTAGCATGCGGCAGTGCACACGTGCCACAATAGAACACTCCAAACCTGTCAAAATGCTCAAGGTTGGCAATAATCTATTCGGATTTTTAACAAGTCTAATCCCAATTGATAAATACTGCTGAAAAATGTAATGGTTGTAGTTTTGAGCCAGTCAAGTGCATCAGAGTCATAAAGTGTTTTGGGAAAGGTAAAAACTGTACATAAAAATAATTCAATAATTCAATATTTCACTAGTCCACATAGACGTATCACTTTTTTTCATTACAAAATGTATAAAAGATGAAGCCGATTTTTAGCATGTAGTGCTAAATGCATATTATCTGTTGAGGAGACTGTTTAAAAGTCATCAGCATGGACTTCAACATACCAATGGGGATATCAAATATGACATATTTAACTCATGTTGTATAATGTCACACAAATTAGATGGACACATAATCCGCTATGACAGACATTACACAAAACATTCGTTGATCGTATACGACCTGACAGACGCCCCGAATAGCTGAATAAGCACAGCGCTGTAATCACATCAAAGCGTAAATCACACGTCAGAATTATTACAATGGCTATTGTGCACAATATTCATAAAGCGTGAAAGCAAGCTGACGATCAAATTCCTAACTTAAATTCAGAAAAAGACTGCATAATATTACCAAAACATTAGTCTAAATCACTGTTACACCATCAGCTGACGTTAAGTGTTAATTCTATTTTGAGATGTAGAGGTGCCCTGAACTGTAACCTACCAGGCTAAATGTCATCAAAATATTAAAGCGAATATACTGGTACACGCACGCGAAACGTGCATATGAGCAGCACTATTCATTAAGGTACAAATGTGATGTCACTACAAGTACATTAACATTAGTTGTAAAAGTGGTATTTAACAAGACACCGGATAACTCCGTTCAAGATCACCCCGTAATAATAACGGCAAATGCTAATCTCAATAACATTACGAAACAGTCGATTAACAATGTACAAGACGGTGTAAGGTGATTCAGAACAACTTTACCATGAACAAGTTTTAAGTTTAATTGTTAATTGTCATTCAGCGTTGGGCTGCTTTACCATGTCATATGAACACATGTCAGATTTTGCATCACTTGCGCATAGATATCGTTTGGTGAAGTGACGTCGTTAGCATAAATTGACCAACCATGGATAACAAGTAACTAATTGTTCTAGTCTTACCAACCAAGTCACGCTGAAGCCAAGTCGCAAACCGGTTATCCAAAAATGTCTTCACCACCACAAAACCCCTATGCACAAACACTGTCCATCAGCAAGCAAGATAGTCTGCTAGTTCGCCAGCTCGCTTGGTAGCTGGCTAACCTGCTAGCTAGCTTTCGTATCAGGCTAAATGACCAGCTAGCCAAAGGCATACCAGCAGCATCCTACATCGGTCCTTTTTCTACACCACCTCAAAGAAATAAACATGACACCGAGACCACCACGTTCATCGACATCCACTAGAGGAGCAAGAGCCTTCCACTTATTCCCGGAAAGCTTATAATCACTTACCTGCAGAGCTGAAAATATTCTGCTTCCATTCCGTAGTCTCTCTGTCAGAGAGAAAGCCTCGCAGTACGGGCAGCTCTACGTCCCGCACCATTCTTGTTCACGTGCGACGTGTCCGCCTAAAACCCCAAAACGCTGTACACTCAGACAAGATTTGGTTTTTAATTGACACTATCGCTCTCTTTGCCGCTACTGGGTACACTACTGTTACGTCTATAAGGCAACCTGTTTATTTCAGCCCATGTGCTGCAAGCGGCACCAGTGAGCAGCCATGACAGAACCGCGTTGCACGCTGGGAAGCTTGATGAAGGAGACGTTCAAGAGCTCACGGACTTTGCTGGCATGTCTTACCTGTCAAATTATGGACCATGTTAGTCCTCAAAATGCTATGTGGTGTATCGAATCTGTCTATCCATTACTATTTTCTTCCCCCAAGGCAATGTATCCAAAATAAGCATATCTGCTTTCATGTAGCCTACTGCTTTCTAGACTACAACCTTTGCAACACTTAACATTATAACATTCATAAAAATATGAAGAGAGATGTTTCCAATTATTCTAAATTCATTTGGTCAAAAATATATGTTCAGTTATAGTAAATTTTCCAATGAATGCTGCACTGTCTATTTTGTATTTAATTAGAGTAGGCCTATAGGCCAATTTTGGACCCCAACATGTTAAGCATAGTTAGTCTAGTATTGACTATTAACCTACTTGACTGTGTAGGAGATTAGGAGAAAGGTTTCACGAAAATGAAGGCCTATGTGCGCTTTTCGCAGGGCCACCCAGAGGTCACTTCAACCCCTTGAAGCCCCAAGGGTTGCCAAGCTGCACGTTCGTTTTTGCACCATTTTTGTCTGGGTGTTAGATGATGGTAGCCTATGTGTCCTGTTTTGCAACATTCTCTCAAATTGTTTGAAGAAAACAGACAATAAAATCATGTTTTGGCGACCCAAGCTGACATATTGTGCAGGTTGCATTGTTGCTATTATATCAGCAAAACAATTCTACATTAGGCCTGTCTCATTTTCTTCATCAGATATTAATGCCTTTTAGGAGTAGGCCTATGCTAATTCACTCATCTGTGTTGTGCTGTTAGGCACATCTCTGACCTTCACTGCTTGCTAAAATAGTAAATCTCTGTATGTTCACAGCGGCCAAATGCCTTCCAGGTGTCTTAATCTTGGTGAGTCTGTCTCAGTGGTAACAGTCTAAATTCTAAACAGACCTAGTTCTTCTGATTGTCATTTCAAAATGTAAATATTTTAATTGATTTATGACTGTGAATGGCATGTTGAATGGAGGTGAAAGTTGCACATATCCAACCAGTTAACACTTCACATAGATTTCTGATCTGCTACATCAGAAGATGTACTTTGCTATGTAGATTGGAAAGATAAATGTAAATGTTTAATGCATGATAGGATTACCAGGTGCTCAAGGCTGCCATCATGTCTAGAATATGTCTGCAGATTAGCAGGTGGAGAAGTGGAATGTATTGCTGTAGTAGTTTAGTTTGAAGAACAAATAACATAGACTGTTTCATTGAATCATCCAACATTATTATGTCTTTAGCAGCAACAATCGATGATGTAAGACTGTTGTTTCGACTTATGTTATGCCTTTCTTTTTTCTTTACTATTGGTTGCCCTGTTATTGCTTAATGTGCCACAATCACATCACCCAAGTCTCCAACCCCACAACAACAGTGTTATTGTGAAGATGGATAACATTGTTTCACAACCTTATAACAACACAGACTTTTGTTTCTAACTTTTATAGAGTACCAAGTTTGATCCAATTTTAGATAGGAATGGTGGCTCCCCTCCAGTGTTAAGGGGTCTTCACATTGGATTTGTCTGAATTCAACTTTGTCAATAAGGAATCCTGTTGGACATCACCGTGTGAGGCATTAATCCTTGTGAAGTTTAGAACAAAGGCTTCATACTAAATGCCCAGAACATATTTTCCTCTTGGGGATGTTTGGTTGTTAGTGTGGAGATGGCAGCCAACATGCCTCACAAGTATTCAGACTCAGTCTTTTTTATTTATTTTTTGAGTATTTTATTTTGAGTATAATTCAAAAGTATTCAGATTAGTCACATTATTCTATTAATCCAATGAATTACATTACTGATTACACAAATTGGCGTGTAGGCCTCGTCTGTACATAATCTGACCCGGGGGCAAGAGTAGCCTATACTATACATATTTGAGGGATAATGTTCATAATGTTCTCCTTAAGCTTCATATAAGTGTAAAATATTCATAACATATAGGCACTATAGCAAAACACTCACATAAAACAAGCCTGACATTGGAAATGGAATGATACAGATGACTATATAGCTTTCAGGTTTTCCGTGAGAGTGACATTCTATGACATTTGTTTCTCATTCCATTTGGAACTGCAGTTACATATAAGGGCTGCTCATCACCGCTCCAAGAGAACGCCTGTGACTAAGCTAACAGTTTCAACAGAGACAAAAACATCATTCTAATGATTCAGAGCCTCATAGGCCCGCCAGCGGCAGCATGGCGCATCAGTAAACCTCACGGCTGTTATTAGGAATGATCTATTTGTTCTTTTTTTCAGTGTCAATCTCCCACTTTATTTCCCCCATACATGCCCACACATGCGCGCACACACATTATCTCTCCTGAGCATACATCCCTCTGCACTTTCCTTACTCTCCCCTTAATGCATGTCATTTATGTGTGCTCGAAAACGTTATGGAGTCTTGCACAAACAAATTGAGGGCTCTCCTGAGTCATCTGAAAAAGACTGGATGACTGGAAGCTGTAGCGTGTTCTTCAGTAGAAGTCGGACGTGACACTCATGCTTCCATGCGCTCATCTCGAGGCACCTCTCGACTAATCTACGGAGCTGTCAAGTACACGCCCGCGCTCGAATGATTGAAGCCATTTCTCAAGGTCTAGCATTCAGAGAGGGAATGTATCCTCTTTTCCCTTGTGGTGGGACAACAAAGGATGGCTGATACCGCAGTGTGAGCATGTGGCGTTTGAAGCCTGCGCTGCCAAAGTGGGGAGTGCACAGTGCTCCAAAATGCACGCAACAACACACATCATCCTGGCATTGATTGTTGGTAGAAAGTGTTGGGGAGAAGCGGAGACGGGGGTGAAAAAAGCCCCTGATCTCACACGCTCCGTTTCTTTACGGCTCCATAAAAGCAGCCTGGTTGAGGGCTGCCTGCGTGCTTTGGAAGATGATGAGCGAAGCGGGCAGATAGGGTAGGATGGGGAGATGTTAGTTTTCACTGTTGCAGTGTGAAATTCTGCTGTTTGCTTTAGGAAGGTTCAGGTTGATAAACAATATTGGCCTTGTCCTCTCTAGTCTACTCATAATGGCATCATCCTTTAATGGTTGACTCGAGAAAATGTTTTATCATACACGGCAGTCCTCAGAGACGGTATAGGACCTTTATGAAAAGCTTCTCCAGCCCCTCCTATGGGAAAATGTAGAATTTGGGATCATTAAAAGCTTTTCCACGAGTAAGAAAAGTCAGTTTTTTTCTGGAGGGCACATAGGCCAGCTAAATGCCGCATCTGTCAGGTAACTATATTTTCAGTAATTCAGAGACACAGTGCATTGCGCATGTAATTGAGGCTCAGAGACCCCTATCAACACCCAGGCAGGGCTGGATTGTCTGACAGATTTATTGGGTGCCGAGCTGCATGCCAGCGCAGTTTATCAGTGCCGAGGGGGGAGAGCCCTGCGCCTCGGGGCTTGCCAGCCGAGGAGGTAATTGAATGTAACCCCACAGGTCCACAGGGCTCTCGGACGGAAAACAGAGCTGTGCAGGGCTTTGGTTATTTTCCACGCTTTAACGACCGATTTCAGGATCTGCTTCACCCTCCCATCAAGTGCTAAGTAACAAAAATACCTCAGGGATAAAGTTGTAAACCACATAATGCGCACCGCAGCCACATGTCCGAGCTTCCCTGGCGCATCGGTTTGTGACTGTGCTTACATGTTTTACTGCTTTAAATGAAGACATATGATTTGTAATTAAGGATGCAATTACAAAAAATGAAACTCGCTCGCTTCTTGTAAGTTTTGCATCAACGACGCTAGTGCATACACTTGGCCTACACCAAGGAAAATACGAATGCTAGTTGATACGTCCTTAATACCTGCCAACATTTAGCTTTCTAAAAATGGGAGATTGTGTGATGTGTTAATCACATTTCTTCCCTAACAATTTGACAACAGGTAGTTGTGAAGTAGGCTATATAGCCCGCTTGCTTGCAAAACTCCGTGCTGCGCAGTTCACCTGCTTCCTTATTTGGGGTTTTGGGTTGCCAGGTTTTTTTTTTTTTTAATAATTATATTTATTTGATTTCATACATGTAACAGAAATTGCTTATACCAGTAGACATATTAACCTTTATCAATTTACAGTCCTACTTACTCAGTATTCACATTCTGTTACTCGTGATTGTCATACTCACACCCATGCACCCATATACATAGGACACCCATACCCATACATACTCCATACATACTTAACCTGCAAAATAGACTGTGTAGATGTTAATTTGCAATCAATTTTGCAGGTTTCAGTCAACAACTTCTGAATTTCCAGCCAACCCTGTTTAATTTTCTTACATTCCCAGAAGGCATGTAAGAGAGTCCACATGAGAGCCACATTTCACACACAAAGCAGAAGATGATGGGTCAAATTTATGTATTTTAGATTTTGTATAATATATTCTTGTCATGAGCTTATATTGTATAAGCCTCAGGTTTTCATTGATGGTAATATTATTGGTTAGGTTTAGGCCTTCCTTCCATTTTGTATGTGTATCTGTGATATTAAGGTCCTTATTCCAAGCGTCATATATATTTTTAAATGAGTAATTATCCACCTGTGACTCAATCAAACATTTATAAACTTTACCAATTAGTTTCTATTTCTCTCCAGTTTTCAAAAAGCTTTTCTAATGTTGTTGATTCAATATTATAATTTAGCTCAACATTCTGTGATATCCAATTTTTAAATTGTAGATATCTAAATGTTTCATTATGTGTTAAGTTAAATTTATACTAATATGCACTCCTAAAATATTTTTAATCTTCTTCCATTCCCTCCAGTGTACTGTTAATTACAAAATTAAAAACTACTGATTTTACATTTTGTAAAATAGCTAAAAATAAATTGTCCGGCTTGAGTTGGTAATCTTCTATTTTTTATCCAGGGATCTTCCTCCGATCTATTAATAACAGAGTTGATGTAAAAAGCTTGGGCTGAGTAGTAATACTCAATGTTTGGGAAATTAAGGCCTCCCTCACCTCAGTTTTGAAGAAGTTTCCAACTTAATCGGTGGGATTTGTTTGACCAAATAAACGAGCTAAACAGTCTGTTAACCATCTTAAAAAGTTCTTTGGTGGTATTACTGATACTGTCTGGAAGGTAAACAAAAATTTGAGTAACCATATAATTTTAATCAAATTTATTCTACCGATTACGTTTATTGGCAGATTTGCCCACTTATCCAAATTTATTTTAAGATCTTTAAAAACACTTTAATCCTCATATCCCGCCGACGGGACGGTTACCCCCCTCCCCCACCTCCCCCCAACATTCTAAATCAATTGTATGCACCATATTGCTATGTAGCATAGTAATGTTAGACACCATTTCAAAGTTTTGGCTCTTGGGAATCCAAAAATGACAACTTTTTTCATGTACAATCTGTATAGTGCTTTACATTTTCAGATTAATGTTATTATGTCTCAATTAAATTTGATCCAAAATGCCCCCTCCCCCTCTTTTGGTGCTACCCTGACTTCTGGCTGCAGTGTAGCTGCAGCACCATAAGTAGATGCAACATATTGGGTACTGAAATATTCACAAGAATCCATAGAAATTGAATCTTCATGTTGTGAATCCTTGAGACCAGGATTATGCTTCTACACAAAGGGGTTCATGTGCAGTAAGCATTTGAGTATGCATTTTGGATAGCAAAAAGTCTTATAGGGAGTTTCCATAGGCATTTTACAAAACGCATGAGCATACCTGGGCAAATAATGGTCTAAAGCACTCATATTTTCATTCTATATTGATCTACTTTTGCACACAGCCTCACAAGACCTGGTGCTAGGGCTCAGTTGTGTTTCTAAGGGATATCAAGTGACCCAGAGGGCTGAAATGTGGTCAGTTCAGAGATGCTTGTAATCCGGCAGAAAGAAAAAACTATATTCTAGCCTCTGTAACTCTGTGTGAGTACATCACACAGTGATTTTGACTGTTTCCTATGAAAACAGGTTCTCGGCTTTCTATAGAGGTCCAACATTTGATGGTAGGCCCCAGAAGAGGTGGGAACAATGCCCCTGTAAATAGGCACAGTGCAATTTCAGGCAAAAACTTGAAATTTGTATTGAGATCTATGAGCAACATAGTTATCCTTACACAGTATTGTTTTATCAGGGCTTATATAGCATTCTAGGTACTTAATCCTTCCTTTTTGCCATTTGAACTCATTAAAAGACTGTTTACTCTTGGACAAAGGCTCTGTTATTGATACAAGTTTGGTTTTCCTCATGTTCATTTTATAACCAAATACTTTAGAAAAATTGCTTTATGATATTCAACCCATGTGGGATTGAAGTTTCAATTTTAGTGAGATACAACATAAGGTCATCTGCATGCAAGTTAAGTTTGGAACACCCTCCACCAATCCATATGCCAGTTACCTCTTCTGAATTCTGAATCTTCTGAGCCAATGGTTCAATGGCTAGGGCAAACAGTGTTGGTGATAGTGGACCTCCCTGTCTTGTTCCTCTCGTTATCTGGATGGCCTCCGATAGGATCCCATTACAGTAGACATATGCTGTTGGTGCCTTATAGATTGCTTGAATTATTAAGTGTGCTTGCAAAGCAGCACACTTATTGTTCTTCTTAAGTTTTATTATTATTTTTCCCGTCTCCCTAATTTTTTGTCAGCTCTAGCGCCTAGGCCCTTTGAGACAGAGACACCGTTCCAACTTTAAAACGTCCGGTCAGTACCGGTGTAAGTTGGTCGCGAAGATGACGTCAGGTGGGCGTGCCGTTCGTCCGCCATATTGGATTGAACAGAAAGCGAAACTAAATTTTCACAGGTCACAAATTTGGTCGAGCGCCACGAAACTTGGCGTACATTATCCTTGGACCAAGCCTCACAAATGTTAGCGGAAGGATTTTTTGATTTTCGAAAGCATTTGCCCGTCACAGCCAAACGAAATCGGGTGAAGCTCGAAACAGGAAGTCGTCCATATCTCAGGAACACTGTCACATATCGATACCAAATTTTGTATATGAACTGGGGACTCCAGTGTGAGGGTGCATAGGCAAAAAAAAAAAAAAAAAAGAAATATTCCAAAAGTCTCCATCATTTGGCAAACCACCCACAAGTATTTGGTAACTGACACCATTCACCTTCTATCACAAGGCCTTCCAGGTATGCACAATGTCTCACAGTAGACACAATGTCTTCGGGCAATCTTGCCCAATCATGAAATCCTTGCTCTGCCATGGGATAGTATGGACTTACGAACTGAAACAACAGGGAGAACAGTAGCTATATATAGCTTACATAATAGAGTTGTTTTCACATTGACGGTATTCAAATTAAATTTTTCACTATTGTTAAATATCATGATGGGAGAGTATTATTAAAAATGTTACAAGTATGCAAATGCATATGTTTACGGGCATTTAGGTTTTACTGTGTTGTTTTGTTGTAAAGACATGCAAGGCATTCTGGGCCGTAATGAACAGTGGTCGGCAGCACTCCATAGGCTACGTATTAATATGAATAGGTGTTTCTGTAAACCTAGGGATAATAAACAGCTATCTCTGTTACAAAAACGAGCTGGTAATCGCTCATTGAAGAGGGTACTATGATAAAAAAGATTGTTTTCCTAAAAGCATGGAGTTGACGAAAAGAATAAACAATCAATGTCACGTTAATGTTAAATAGCCTAGAACTATCTGAGCGCTAGGTGGCAACGTTGTATTACATTTCACTAGTGTAGCCTACTTGAAATACGGATTGTGAGATTCCCAAGTAAGGAAGGTGCAAATATTATGTAATTTATCATGGGAAATTATTGGAAATGTTATTTCTTGTTTATTCTAATTGCAAACCACACACATCCATTCGGAATCACACGTACACATTTAATACTGAAAGACTATCATTTCGTTTATTTGATGTTGCCTTAGCAACACAGCCTTCAGAGCAAAGATTCTAGAACAGGGCGTCAGAGAGACACGTTTTGAGTTTGTGGCCAAGAACCTAAAATATCGGTTTCCATGTGCTGGATGGTGTGCGTCCTTTATGAAAGTAAGTGTTTTATACAGTTAACGTTACAGACATAATGAGTCATGTTGTAGTGGTCAACATAAATGTGCCCCTTCTGTTATTAGAATGCTAAGCGGAGAAGCATGCTAAGCAGAGATTTAGTATCATTAATTTCTTGTGTGGCTAGCTATAGGGAGGAGGAGATGTAGTGCTATGTTGCTAATTGGGATTTATGTTTTTTAAGCGTAATGCCATGGTCATCTGATATGAGATGCTTGCACTCATTAACTTAGATCACGATGTAACTTTAGGACTGCTATTTTTTTTACTAACAGTAATTCACGAAGCACTTTAGCCCTAAAAGTAGCACCTACGTCTGTGACGGCTTAAAAGAAGTGGCAAGGACTCTAATGCGATGTTTTGAAATCGTCTACTATTGTCTACAGGAGCTTCCAATCGCGAGGGAACTTGCATTGTAGGCATAACTAAGGGATGCAATAACACCACCAACAACCAAAACTAGCCTACTCATTGTCAACATGTACATGAAATGTAACGTTTCATGTGGATCAAATTAAAATGTTTTCTTTGCAAACGTAAGCATAGGCATATGGTGACAGATTAATTTATTAATGCTGCTGTGTGAATCACGGTGGCCTTTGAATGAAGTGGCCACTTCTTAATGGGACCCACTGTATGGAAGTGGGATAAGTAAAATAGAGATGTTTTAAATAAGATAAGGTTAATCAGAATTTACGATATGCCCGGCTTGACGGCGGCAGAGATAGAACTGGCCTTTGGCCATAGCAACCATCCATTTAGAACGACTGGCCTTCATAGCAACCAAAGATCTGAGCTGTGTTGCAATGTGAGGCAAAGTATAGAAAGGTGATGAAACATACAGAGACAGGTCAAGAAATATAGTGCAATGTAGACAGTAGTATACAGTTGATTTACAGACGGTGGTTTAGAGTAATATGAAGTATTCCTTTATTCTGAGATAGGCTACATCAGTAGGCTCTCAAAACAACCCCAGGCTCACAAAACAATCCCAAACAGACATACAGTCTTTATAGAGCAAATCCATATAGATTATTTGTCAAATAAACCAGTAAAACATAATTTGTGGGATGGAATATATAACATTCACACTCATAGCAAAGCTCATATTTTTTTTAAAATAAATCAGTGAAAAAGTATCCTGACAAACAAGTAGCTTTTAATGCCTTGGTCATATTTCATAATTTCAATTCCTCTGTAGGTTACCTGATAGCCCAGTTTGAGAGGCGCAAGACGTGACATTATTTATTTTGCAGCCAATCACTGCTGTCATTTTATTTTATTGATTTGATCTCAGTCATAGAAGCTAAATTCGAAGGCAGGCCAAAGGTAAAATCCAACGAATCACATTCAACCCATGAAGCCAATAGTTGAATAGCCCTCTCCTAGAGCTTTTGGGATATTGCCACTGCTCCAACACTGAAAGGCACCGTTACAATACCTGGATCAAGCCAGGTTCAGCATAGCGTATGCCACTGTCTGCTCACGTTGCTGACCGGACCAGGGCAAGCACACTTTCGCAGTTCCCGCCGGAAATGCAGTCTAGTTTTTATTATTTCCTGTGGAAAGTCATATGCATGTAATACTTCATAGGCAACTCTATTCAAGGCAATTAAATGCCTTTTCAGCATCTACAGCCATTAATGTTAGATCTATTTTTTATTTTTTAGCAAATTGTGATATTGATACACATATTCTAACGTTTGTTTTTAAATTGCCAGGTTTTATTAGCCTGACCCACATTAAAATGTAGGGTCTGGGCACTCACCGTTCGCAGTGCTCAGTCCGAGATAATCAGTTGTCTTTCAAATTCCCTCTGCACGCAATAGGACAGCGGCAGCGCTATGAGTCCCATGCGTTTCCCACCAGCGGAGCTAGTTGGCTAGTTCAAACATTTGACAACTTAATAAAAGCTAACTCGTGTCACACTGTTCGCCAACAGCAACATCCATTTTATTTGTTTTCAAGTAGCAGGGAATTCAAGCCAAACAGTTGCAACTCTGCCATCAATCATTATGTTAAGCCCACCTAATGACTCTATACACGATTTCATTGGCCTGATTGAGTTTTGATTTCTGGAGCTCACAAGCCAACGGAGAGTTGCTAGACTAGCCCTACATTTGCTGCCGCTAGGGGCGCGTCTAGATTTCTAGGCTAAGGTTTTATGACAAAAAAGTTTACATTTAAAGTAAGTAATTGTGTATGTGTAGGGTGTATTTCATACACAATATGGCAACCTGGGAAGGGTCAGACTACAGATTAATTAATTTACAAATTAATGGATCAGTGATTTTAAAATCAAGTTTGATGTTGCAAATTACGGGAGTTTTCCGGGAGAAATAACAAAACGGGAGGGCGCCGGGAGATGACCTTGAAATACGGGAGAAACCCAGGAAAAACGGGAGTGTTGGCATGGTCGTGGCATTAAAGGGCCTACAGGACTAACTTGTTCCCTTAAGGCGGCAGATGTTTGTATGCATAGGCCTATGCTTTAAATAGGCCTAGGCCTATGGGAATTCTTCTGATAAAAAAAGCTTTACAATTCCTTACAAGGTACTGGATAAATAATGTATAAGACGCAGTAAATCACAGAGACGAATGTAAAGATATGAAGGAGGGAGTCGGGACCTCAAGGATTTGCTATGCAGTAAACCGCACAGTGAAAGTTCTAGATTAGCTGCACAAAAGAAAACACCATTAGGTGCTGACCATAAAGTAGGATGACACACACATAAAAACAAATACTATACTTTGAAGGTAAACACACCCGCTCACAGTAATTTTTAAACTTAATCAAAGATCATTTCATCTTCAACCTTAACCTGGATTTTAGTCAGTTTTAGAGCAGTGGTTCTCAAATGTTTTGTCATCCCCCACTTTGAAGGTGGAGAAATCTCAAGCCCCACATAACCCCATCAACCAATTTTTCTTTTTTTTCATTTTGGTTCCATGTTACATTTCCCGTGTCGGTCCGCTGGATTAGATGTTATTTTGAATTCATACGTCGGTCTGTTTATGACTGTTTGTATGTGGCTATTTTGTTTTGAATCTACGATCTTCCTTGTCAATAAAAGGCATTATGAAAGATAGGCACAAAAAAAACTAATTTCCTCTTTGTTCATCACGCACCACCTGTCATGTCTATATTCCCCACTAGTGGGGCCCGCCCCACACTTTGAGAACCACTGGCCTAGAGCATGCAATAAAATAATATTTCATTAAATAAAATAATTTTGATAGCGTTAGGGTCAGTCAGGTCAGTTCAATGCTTTGTATGTAGTTATTTCTGGTTGGTTTGTGACAATATCAAGGAATACCATATATTCTCTACAAAAATAACAGATCAAAAGAAATCTGGCAGACAGACAGAGGACAGACAATACATTAAAAAGGAAGAAATGCAAATACACGCACTCAGTGCACAACTCGCACGCACATACACGCACACACACAAATCTCCAGAGTCATCACAATATATGTGTGCAAAGTAGAATAGATTGCATTTATTAAACTTGCATTGAAAGTTAGTGAGCAATTAAAAAGGGGAGTTAAAGCATGACGCTGGTCTCTTACCAGCAAGTGAGAGGGCGACAAGTGATCATAGCGGTTAAGAATATCCATTTCAGCCTTTATTGAAGTTTACAGGTTTTCTGTATAAACCAAATAAGCGATGTCAATGGGGAAATCAGAAGAATCCTCAAACGTCTGAGGGGAGAGGAAGTGTTGGGTGTGTGTTTTATAGATCTTCCTTTTTTTTCTTTTTTTTAAATAGTATCGCAAATGACCAATATATCCTTGGTTACCGTCCTTGCTAAGTCAGGAAAACAAAACAAAAAGGGAAAAAAAGAAAAGAAAAAGAAAGAAACCAATAAAACAAATGGAAATGAACATTCAGTAAACATTCTCATCTAAAGGTAGTTCCCTCATATACTCTGATTTCCTCGGTCATTATGTATACATAAACAAGTTTAATAACATACCAGTCAGTGGTTATTTCACAATTGAAAAACAAATAATAATAAAGAAACAAAACAAAAAAAAAAAAAAAAAAAACACATAAAAGTTTACACTCTTTTACACGTAAATAAAAGCTCGTTTGTATGTGGCGCCTTGTTTTTTCTTTTTCTTGTATGGGGATACTGAAGCATAGTTCTGTGTCATCTCCGGGGGTTTAGAAGCAGATTGTTTTTTTCCCTCTGGTCTCAGCTTGGATGCTTTGCAGGTCGTCCTCTGTGGGTTTTTTTTTTTTCAGCGATTACATAATTAGATTCTTACATACAAATATTGACAAAATCCAGGCTTTCACTGCCATGAACAGTCTATTTAATATCAATGGTAATAGTCGTGTGAGGAGGAAGAGGAGGAGGAAGAATGGGCAAGGGTAGGGCGGTGGGGCTGGCACCGACAGGAGGAAGCTTTCGAGATCGAGAGCCTCATAACTGTCCCTCGCTGCAGTGAGCGTCCTGGCTGCCGCCCGGCTTCTCCCCGTCCTGATTGGGTAGCTCCTTGACCATGAGGGCGGAGGTTTTCTCGGAGAACTCCTCCCCGTCAGGCTCCAGGCCGTCTGGGCAGGGCAGCTTCAGCAGTTCCTCCCTCAGCTGTGCTGTGTGCCTCTGCATGGAGGACAAATCCACAACACAGGACTGTTCAGAACAGAAGCTAGCAACCCCACACTGCAGCAACTACAGCAGCAGCTAGCAGCAGCAGTATAGCAAACAGCAAATGAAAAGACTGGTACAACAGATTCTAGAGAGAGTCTGAAGAGAGGGATGTGGCTGTAATTACTAATTCACAATGTCAAACAGGGACTCAATAGAAAGAGGCACTCATCAACAAATTGTCATCTCAAAGGCCTTTACTGTATCAGCAAGGGTGCTGGTGGACACAGTTCCAATTTCCAAGTGTATTAAAATAAACACACACATGCACTCTTTTAACACTGTGTGTGTGTGTTTTTGAATAAGATACATTACAAAAACACACATCCGCCCTTTCATACACTATGCAGGCTAACCAGTAGAACACTGAAACATGAATCCTTTGTGCAGAAAGGCAGAAATGTGCAATAGTAAGATCAGCAGCTTAATAAAGGGCTGTGGCTACGGCACAAGAGAGCGGGTAGGTCCACTCAGTTTTTATCAAAGTGTCCGCCAGATTATTTACAACCATATTAATTGTGAGTATTTACAGCCTGGGGTAAACCTGCATGCTGGGCTTATCATCTGCTTTGCTGTTCTGTGTGTGTGTGTGTGTGTATACAAAAGAAACTGTTTTGTTGTTCTGTGTGTGTGTGTGTGTGTGTGTGTGTGTGTTTAGCCCCAGCAGCTGGTCAGGAGGGACCCTGGCAGTCAGTGGCATGAATCAAGCCTGTCCAGCTGAACCCACACTGCAGAAGGTGGGGGTAGATTATCCTGAGTGGCCAATTCAGACTTCATTAAAACTGTGTGTGTGTGTGTGTGTGTGTGTGTGTGTGTGTGTGTGTGTGTGTGCGTGCGTGCGTGCGTTGTGTGCGCGCGTTGAGTGTGTGTGTGTGTGTGTGTGTGTGTGTGTGTGTGTGTGTGTGTGTGTGTGTGTGTGTTGTGTGTGTGTTGTGTGTGTGTGCGGTGTGTGTGTGTGTGTGTGTGATGGAAGGGCGAGTATGTGTGCAAGTGTGTATGTGCTAACGCACACACTTTGAACTAAGCTGAAAATAGGCAATGAATTTTACAACCAGCTATACAGCTGCGAAGTCAGAAACGGAGAGACATTTCTCAAATGCTGGGATTGCATGTCCTTATCACAGATTGTTAGTGTGGGTGGGTTATCTTCAATTCTGCTGCTCACTTATACAGAATGTGTATGTGTGTCTGCATTATCTTTACTGACGTTACTAACAGGGATGTGTGGACACTGGATCTCTCAAGTAGTACGAGTATGCACATGTACTGTAAGCGTGTGTGTGTGTGTGTGTGTGTGTGTGTGTGTGTGTGTGTGTCACCCCCTTAGAATTATAAGGTTCTATCTACATTCTGAGTAGTTCTGAGATATTGAGCTTCACAGAGTTATACCGATAAGAGGAACAAACCTCTTACATGCATATATGCATAAATGCATACAACTACAAGAAACACCACACCTCACCCGTCACAGAATAAGAATATGTCAATAACTCAATTTTGACAAAAATGTCAGATACTGTAGAACCTTATAATCCTAAGGGGACGATATCTATCTGAGACTGATGTAGTGTGTGACCATGCTCATTGCTTGATAATATGTCTGGGGATTTAGTGCAAATATGGGGGGCAAAGCTCCATGCAGTTCAGATTGTGACTATGTGTGGCTGTATGCATAGCATGAACTACTCCTTGTTCCTGGTGTGGCCGCTCATTACTTTAGGAGCTACAATGTAGAGGATTACGGAACAGCCGTGTGTGTGTGTGTGTTCATTGCCTTGAGTGCATGTTGCCTACTGCTCGTGTGTGTGTGTGTGTGCGTGTATGGTTGTTACCTTGAGAGCTGCAGCGTGGTGGGACATGGTGCGGCCCACTCTCTTGTCGCTGCTGTACTGCTGGATGTCTGTGATCCACTCCTCACACTGGGCCATGATCTCGGCACGCTTCAGGTAAAAGTGCTTATGGATCACCTGGACAAGAACACAAAGGGAGACAAACACATCCATTGTTACGCCATGTCAGTTACTGAAAGAACACTCCCATTGCTACGACAAAAGCGTCGCCCCCTACAGGGACGTTTGTTCTCCCTCTTGCTCTCTTTTTGACAGACACGTTGTTCGGCTGGCGGTCGGTGTGGTAGAGGGCTGTGCATATGCCAGGCTGATTAAAACTCCCCCGCTGCACATGCCAGCCTGTATTACCCATAATCCCCTTGGCCTTTGCCGAGCGCAATGGCCGGGTAGAGCCCTGGGTGCACGGCTGAGGGACACGGAGTTGCCGGTGAAAAAGAAAACAAATGAGTACCAGAGAGATGTGGGAAGGGACTGAGGCACTGTGTGTGTGTGCGTGTGTGTGTGTGTGTGTGTGTGCGTGTGTGTGTGTGTGTGAGAGAGAGAGTGAGTGTGTACGAGTGTGTAGTCAAGCAGCCCTGGAAGGCAAACTCTTCCAGCTTCCCCTTCCTCCCTCTATCCCCACCTCTCTCTACTCGCTTCCTCGCTTGCCATGCAAAAAGCATCTGCATCTGCCTGCTGCAATCTGGGCCTTGGCAGCAGGTGGGCCTTCTCTTCCTTCGCTTCAGCTGAAAGATGAGTGAAGCACTCGGCAGGCCTGCAGCCCATGTATGTGTGGAGTCCGTGCCCAAACACAAGCCCCCCCCCATCTTCGCCTTCAGTCAATCTACTATTCCCTCACTCTCATTCTCTCTATTCAAGACATCCACTCTCTTGTGCGCACGTCTTCATACCTGCTGGGGTGTCTCCACTCCAGGCACGCAGAACGAGGAGGGGAGGGGGTATCAGTGTGAAACACCTGTATACTTTTGTAGCCTTTTGCAATTGCAATGAGATGCTGCAATTGGGTTGCATTCTGTCGAGTTCTTTTGGAATCGCTACCTATGCACAGACATTGAATGTTTGAGACTATTCATTCCAAGCTGGAGATGAAGACAGCCAGCTTCTCTTAAGAAACTGGAGAACTTCAGTAAGGAGCAAGTGACACACATAATTCCACGGCTGACTGGGTCTCATCAGAAACAGAAAATGGAGAGTTGCTTTCGTCTAATGAGAAATGACTAACATTAAAAAGGTCTCCTGAGTTACCACAGATGGCTGATTCACCCCATCAATGTGGGGACAGGGGGGCATTACAGCCAGAGAATGAAATCGTCCTGCCGATGACCGCTCGCACTCGGGGGCAACACAGCATGCGTTATGGCAGTATGAAATGGCCAGGGCTCCTTCAGGAACGTGTGTGTGGTCATAAAAACCTGTTATTTAGGGCCAACCAGGCTGCTGCTTTTCACTATGAAATGCGATCAGAAAGAAAGCTCAAGTCTGGTTTCAGTGGGGACACTTTTTTTTTTGAGTGGTAACAAGTCTGTGTGGGGCTTAAAAGATAATCACCACATCTGTTTGCACACCTTCAACAGCAGCTTGAAATATATATCAATGTAACTTTTGCTTGTACCCCCTGATGCACAGTGTCTGTTAAATTAATAAATGCAACGTAAACGCACACACACAGAAATCTGATGCCTCATTTGACACGCACTCAAACACACAGCAGAGGAACTGTTGGGTATAATTAATGTTGTAGGAAAGGGCATGATGCCGGAGGCAAACGATAGCTGGAGCAGGCGGATTTATGAGCTCCAGCTCTGCCCTGAGCTCAGAGGCGCAGCACAGCGCAGCGTTCACTTAAACTGTGGCCACGAAAAGCCAGACTAGCGTAGCCATGGCTATTTAAAAATAAAATAAAAAAATTGTGCCTTTAATGATAGAACAGTGACAGGAAGTGAGTGGGAGAGAGAGCAGGGGTGGGATCCGGAAAGGACCACGGGGCGGGAATCGAACCCGGGTCGCCGGTGTACGGTGCAGGTGCCCCACAGCCAGTTGCGCCACAGCTGGGGCCAGCCATGGCTATTTTGTTTTGCGTCACTCAATGAGCACGGACAAACTGAGGGGGACACTAGTGTCAGTCATTCACTACCTCACTCACTCGATCAGTCAGTCAATCAATCAATATCTCCTAGGAACAGTGTGTGAGGCCTGGAATGGTGCAGAGGGGGAGAGAGGTGCAACTGTGTGCTAAGTGCTGTGCCATGCTTCATCTCACAAACCTTGTTTGGAGATCTGGTTGCCATTACTGATGGCTGGTTATTTGCCCAGATCAATCAAGACTAAACTGCTTTGTGTGTGTGTTCGTTTGTTTGTGAGCTTGAAAACATACAAGCACGCGTGCGCATGTATACATGTCGTGACTTTTATTGAAATATATCCTTTAGTTTATATATCTTTTATGTAGTATCTTTATTCTGTGTAATATCATTGTTTTGTGAAACTGAAGTCTGTAGTATGTTCAGTGTGGGAAAGGAAGACTGGTTTAAGTGAAAGAGCAGGCCTGGCAGAAAATGCCATAGATAAGGTTTGGTGCCAGGAAATGTAAGCAAAACCTAAAGAATGGCACAACCTAAAGAATGTATGAATAACAGGATGAGAGGGCAAAGGTGGAGTACCATATATTACTTGGTCAGTTATCTGTAAACATAGAGTGTCTTGTCTGGGATGACTTGAAGGGGTATAAAGGCTGGACAACAGCCAGAGGATGTTATCTTACTTAGCTCACTGCTCACTTTGCTTACTTTGCTTTCACTTACTTGCTTGCTTCACTAATGCTCCGGAGTGCATTAAAGCAATCATCTGCAGTATACATCCATGGTGTGCGGACTTCTTTTGAGTTTGTATTATTTAATGTGGATTTGACAACACATACACACGCAGACCGTTTGGTGCTTAGTTTTTCTTTAATGAGCAAGCTTATGCTGATGGTCAAGGGCACATTCTCAAGGTCACGGCGCTGTGTGGAGCGGGAGGCGGGATCGTTTAGCAGCTCTGGTCTCCTTTCATTGCAAAGCTCCAGGGGTCCATTCACACAATCATTGAGGAGTCAGGCGAGAACAACAAAAGATGGCAGCTATTCTCCTGTAAAATGCAGCCCCCCACAAAGGTGGAGACAAAACAGACCGAACAGAGAAGGTCATTTGTAACAAGACCGTTTGTTTCAGTGCCAGGGACATTTATTAATGGACTCCTATTGAGGAGTCAGATCCCAAGGGGTTTTTGTGTGTGTGTCTGTGTGTGAGCTTATGACTTTTGGTATTTGGCATGCACATCAATCACAGTGTGGAGAAGACACACCGGAGTGCATGGACACATTAGTCACCAAGTGTGCCACATACACATGTATGACCAAGATGGGTCAAGTCTCAACAGATGACCTTTACAAAAAACACGCCACACACAAGACGCACACACAGCTCATCAGCACTGAAGAAATGCCCCAACGGACGTCTGTGCCATAGATTAAGATGCACACTCACTCCTTTCCTTCTTCTCTTGCCTTCTCCATCCCTCTCATACACAGCTGATTGCATGTTCGGGTCTTGGTCCACTAACAAACTAAGTGACCTTTTAGGTAATGTGGGCTGCAGGGCAGTTGAGCGGGGTGAGCGTCTGGGCTCTGCGAGATAAACATGCAGATAAACACCTCATCAGTGCAGCCAGAGCCACTGCAGGCCAAAGGTCAACACACTCATGCATTCTCTTCCTCACACGTGAACACATTCCGACCCCATTTTCATTTAGGCTGTCAGGGTTGCCTTAACGAGAGATTTTATGTCATTCACCCAGTTATGACATTTACGAAATTGACCAAAGGTTGTGAAGGAAATAGAAAATGCAATCTTTCCATTTGATCTTTGTGTTTGCCAACTGCATTATGCATTGGCACGATGAATGTAAATTTGCTTGCAAAGCACTAGCTGGTCGGTGGGTGTCAGGTTAGGGGGAGGAGGAGAGTTTGAGCCTGGTCAGATGGACACGTGGGACATGGAGAGGAGAGCGAGACTGATGGGAAGAGATGGAGAAGTGGGTGGATGTGTTGTGAGCAGGTGGAGGAGCATCAGCGAGCCAGACAGCCATCGGGACGCGTGCCGTGCACCACCTATATACGGCACCATCTATATACTGACCAAGCTGCCGCTACCCTGCATACATTGTGTCACACACACAATGTGTGTGTGTGAGGGTGAATGTGCATGCGCGCACACACACACACACACACACACAGGACGGAACACTCAATCACTGCCACTGCAAGTGTGTGTGGACACGAGCAGAATTGTAAAGCAGAGCTTTATGGCCGTGTGCATGAGTTATTCTGTGTCAAGTGTGCATACAGTATACATCACGGTCTTCCATTATCTGTACAATCTCCGCATTCTAAGCATGCGATGAATATGTGTGTGTGTGTGTGTGTGTATGAGAGAGTAGGAAACGTGTTTCATCTGTGGATTGGAATCCTCTAGGGAACGAAGTAAAGGAGCCAGCTGGAGATGCCCCTTAAATAAGAACCATTACACTCCCCTCATGGAGATGTGCACGCATCCACCCGATTATATGTCCCACTGGACGGTCATGGCCAGCATTCATTTCCCAAAATTAATATTGCTTAAAGAGGCTGGTCTACAACCCCATATACACCTGGCTGTGTGAGTGTGTGTCAACATGCCTCCCTAGCTCTATCTTTAGGTGGAAAACTGGAGGCAGGGACCACAGCAGAGAAGGGAGAAGAAGCTGTGTCTCTCTCTCTCTCTCTGTGTGTGTGTGTGTGTGTGTGTGTGTGTAGGGTGATTGATTGCCTTGCCAGCATTGCCATGGAAACCCCATGGCTGTGGCGCACACACAGCGTTCCCAGCCTCCTGGCCCGCCCCTTGCCGAGCGGTGAAGATTCACTGAAACTCACAGCTGGGACTAGCAGCCACACTCTGCCCCGCTCTCTCTTTCTCTCTCTCTCTCTCCATCCCTCTCTCTCTCTAGTGAGGAGCAGAGGGGCAGTGCTAACTGTAGCCCCGGGCGCTGTGAGGCAGCAGAAGCGGCGTCGGTGTTGGTGCTCGGAGAGGGAGCGGACCGGAGCAGAGCAGGCTGGGCTGGTCGCCGGGGCGTGTGTGAGGCAGCGAGATGACTGCTGTTCCACCCAGGCTCAACAGAGGGAGAGTTTAAGTCAAACATAAATAATGCACCACCAAGTGCTGTACTGAGCATAATGACTCCACATTAGAACAGGATACACAACTATCCTGTGTGTGTGTGTCATAGAGCACAAAAAAAGAATTGGAATGTAAGATAGACAACAGCAGACACATCCTCTCTCTCACTCACACACACACACACACACACACTCACACACAGACCTTAGTAAGCAAGGTAGAAGGGAATCGTTTCCGGTAGCTTTAGCTGTTAATGAAATTCAGTGTTTCCTCTATGTTTATTTCAGCATGGCGGCCCCCCACAGTTTAATTAATACCGCCACGGTATCAGAATCAGGGCAGACGCACATTTGCTTTTTAAATAAACCTGCGACGTATCCTCCCCTGCTGGCTGCCGCTCACATTGCAATTTAACAATAAGTAGCCTAAACTAGTCAGTGGTTATTATGGCCCGTCTGGTTTCAGTTCACATATTATATACTGTATTGATGTAGCCTATTTAAAGCATTAACTCTCTTCTCAGTGTTTCCTCTTCATTTAGCGGTGCCACTGCTTCAAAATTAGGGGAGGCGCAAAATGGCTGCCGCCACTGATAAAAAAAATCTAGCGGAAACACTGAAATTAAATGTGCTAATGAGCCAAATGTGTGAGTTAGGAAAGTAAAAGCTCAACATGGAGTTCTGTGTGTGTGTGTGTGAGTGAGAGAGAGAACCAGACGTGATATCTTCACATTGATTAAGGCAACATCCACACCACTCCATCATTGTTTTAAACTCAATTCAATAAAGAGTAAATAAAGTTTGTTTTCCATGTTGCATGCACCGCTGGTAGGCTAGTAGTCTAAGTGGAAGACAGCCATGGGGAGTCAAGAAACGTCAGACTGACATGGTCCAATCAGGAAGCAACCATGGGTTTCCTACATCATCGTTTTCAAATGTTCAAAAGGATTACGCTTTCCGCATTAAAACGCAACGCTAGTAGTCCAGATGAGAGGCGAAAACGTAACAAAACAACTTTGGATTCAAACCTACTAGTCTGGATGGATCCTAAGTCAGCGACGGCCACAAAACAAATGACCCAATCACACTCCAGCCATCCTACAAATGGCCCAATCACACTCCAGCCACCCTACAAATGGCCCAATCACAATCCAGTGGAGCTTGTGCCTTGTGTGTGAACAGCCCTTGCGCTATCTCGCTTTCTCTCTCTCACCCACACACATCTCAATCCATATTTTAGCATGTGACCTGTAATTGCTAATTCCACTTGACAATCTCCTTTGGCATTATTTAAAGCCTCCTCTTCCTCATCTGGTCCTAAAAATAGGCACAGGATGCCCGATTTTCACACATAGGGAGAAATCTCACCCCAAAATAAATCTAGCGGTAGACCTGCTCCCGTGCAGGCACAACCTACTGCCGCATCCCCAAAACCTGCTGGAGTGTGATTGGCTGGCAGGCTGTTTATCTCTCCTCTCCTGGTCCCCTCTCCCCCATCCACTGCTCCAAATATGAAGATGGTGAGGGAATGTCGGAGGAAACCTAATTGAATTTCAGGGGGAGGCAGGGTGGTGTGTGTGTGTGTGTGTGTGTGTGTGTATGTGTGCTTAGGCAGTCACTTGAAGACCTGCCGTCTCCCTGCTTGTGAGCCAACGGTCCATTTCACCCCCAGCATTGACGTCAGAAGCCCGTCACTCGGATGTGGCTGGATGCTTGTGCGTGCGTGCCTGAGCCCCTGTCTGTGTGTGTGTTAAACATACAAAACATTCTCCCATATTCAGCACATCTGCAGTTCTATGAATCTGTGAGCAACATTCTGGCATGATCCATGAAATTCTGGTTTAAATCAAACTCTACAAGAAAAGCAGTGTCTCTTGGGACACACTCTGTTAATGTTTTTGTTTTTCCTAGATGAACCATAGTGAGTGACTGTGTGTGTGTGTGTGTGTGTGTGTGTGTGTGCGTATGTCCCTCTCTTTTGCTTCCACTGTTTCATGTGCCTGGCATGTTGCCCAGCAAAATGGGCAGGGCAAACTGGGAGAATGGGATCAGGTCTCCTTAACGCGGTCTGCTAGTGAGACAGTGCCAGCACAGGTCAGGGATGGCACCATTGTGTTTGTGTGTGTGTGTGAATATATATATATATATATATATATATATATATATATATATATATATATATATATATATATATATATATATATATATATTATACAAGATTAACATGAGTGTGTATGCGTGTGTATGTGTGAGTTGTATAATATTCTGGCTTGTCTTTGCTCTTCTCCGTGTCTGGTGCGCATCAAAACAATGTCATGCTGAGAGAAAACATTTGTCCTGAGACTGGGACGGACAGACCCCCCCACCACACACTTCCCCTGGTCTCAGGTAGGGCCGGAAAATCCATTACCATTTGGCAAAGCCCCAGTGGTTTGGCAGCAGCGCAGGCATCTAAGACCTTAATTGGATTTCATGTTTTTCTTTTTTCCTAAAAGTCTCTCTCTTTAATCCAGGTCCACCCTTCCCAAGTCAAATACTCTAATAGACACTGGCTTTCTCCTCAGTGTAAACACACTCTAACAACACACACACACCACCATACCGCCCCCCGCCCCCAGTCTCTCCTCCCCCTACCACACAGGTATACACAGGAGGAACATAATGCCTTTACCACCATACGCATGCACCCTCAAATGGTCAACGAATCCAATAAACTGTAAACATCCTCCGGCGACTTCTAGGAAAGAACATGTCCTGTCCCATGTTGCGCCGTCTGAATGATCTGACATTCTACTGGTGGGGTGTCTTCATCCGCCCTGGCACCGCCCACACGTACGAGGGCTGCCAGCCACGCCAGTCTGAGCGCACATCATTAAGCATTAAGCACCCCCCCCTCCATTTCTCTCCCTTGCTTACGCTTACCGGATGGAGCGGGTTGAGTGATTGCTAGTGCAGGGGCCGAGTCAAGGACGGGAGGAAATCAAGAGTGTAGCCGAGGAGACGTACGTGTGTGTGTGTGTGTATGTGTGTGTGAGAGTGTGTATGTGTGTGTGTGTGTGTGTGTGTGGAGGATATTATATACATCCAGAGGATATTATCAGCCTCGGAATGAATTAATAACACAAAATTTATGATGTGACGTGACAGTGGCCTGATCGCTGGGGCAGGGGCGGGGGATGGGGGGGTTGACATTTCTGAGCATCTTTGGTTCCTGGGGTACAAATTGATTTGGGACTGTTCGTGTGGAGGCAACAGGAGATGAAATTTTGGGAGGGGCTGAGATTCATCAAGCGTGTGTGTGTGTGTGTGTGTGTGCACGCACATTTTTTGCAGATACTTTAGCAGGGTCAAGGGTAGGATGTCTAGCCTGACTGAGTGTATTTGTGTGTGAGAATATGAATGAGTTTATTTCTCCTGCCACTTTGAACTTGTGCTCTTGAAAATACATCACAGGCTGCACGTGGTTGTGGTTGTGTGTGTGTGTGTGTGTGTGTGTGTGTGTGTGTGTGTGTGTGTGCGTGTGTGCGTGTGTGCGTGTGTGCGTGTGTGTGTGTGTGTGCGTACTGTTTATGGGACTGTGGATCTCCCTGCGTGTATGTGCTCGTGTCTCATCACTCACCTCCTTGAAGCAGGGAGAGGGGTTCCTCATCTGTTCCAGCATGGCCCACTTGACGGTGGCTTGCCGGATGTTTCCGTCGTACTCGCGGGAGCTTTGTGTGCCACTGGGCGTTCCCCTCGAGCGCTCGTAGCCAGGCTCGTTAAAGTATGGCTCTGCCACCAGGATCAGAGACTGAACAGACACTAGCACCTGAACAAACACACAAAAAAATGTGTGTGGGTTACTGAAATCAGATCTGCTGAATTAATTATTGAAAACTTTGGCTGCATCTGGTTACATTTGTGTTGAAGTTGCCCCCTTAAAACGGCTGCACACTTGGCCTATGTTCTGTGCGCGGATTAGCATATGAACATGAGCCAAATGAGGGGCCGGGGTCACAGGTTCACGGGCTCGGGGCCTGAGGAGCTGGAGCGCTGATAAATGTCTGCCCTAGCTGGACTGCTAGTCTCTCTGGATGAAGGCATCTGCTGCGGGACGGAATGCCAATGAGAGCGTCTCCGAAAGGTCACAGAGCTCATCCACGGCTGGGCCACTATTAGAAAAGTTCCTTTTCCAATCTCCGTTGAATACACCTCCAGTGTCGCCGGGAAAAGCCCTTGCTTGCTTATCTGACACGGCTAACCTTGAACTTTCCAGAAACCCAACGCCCACCACCATCCATCCGCCGCCCAGCGTCTGTGCGTTCCCCTCGACAGCACGGAGGCGGTCCAACAGCCCTTCCTGGCTGGCACGCCGCTGGCCTGTCTGATTTCCATTATCGACCACAGCGGACACTAACTAAAATGATAATCAATGGAGACATCTCTATGAACTTTCTCCACCCCACCCCACCCACCGCATGAGAGGGCTTTTTCCCCCCCAAAGGACGAGAGATTGGACGCGGAGGAGGATGGGATGGGGGGCGAGCAGAGCGGAGCAGAAGGGTGGGGGCGGTACCCATACTCGCTCGATGCGAGATCAATAAAAGCGGAGAACACCAATTCCCCGGTTCTCAATATAGGATAGCCTATGGTGCATGGGGCAGAGAGGCATGGGGGCGGTGATGGCTGGGAGTAATGGAAGAATATCAGTTTTATAATAATGGAGGAATATCAGTTTTAAGTAAATCAGATAATGGGTGACACAGGGGGATGGGGGGGGGGGCAGGGATGATGATGATGATCTGCTAGCGTGGGCTACACACGGATGCTGGACTGGAGCAGGCTAGAGGCCAAAGCACCTCACACAGACTCCCTGCTGGTTGAGCCTCCTGACTAAAGGCTGGGTCTGGAGAAGAGCTCACATCCCTCACAGCCACACTGAGACGTCAAAACACAAGGAGCGCTCGCAGAAACGCCACCCGTTTTCAGATCAGCACAAACTCCCCTGGCAACACCAGACAGCAAGTTGTCTGTGTGGCAAACGCGTGACTGACAACAATCATGACACGCTCACTGACACGCTAGCCAACTTTACTCCAGGAAGCAAGGGTCTAAAAATAGAAATGGAAGACTGAAACAATCAGTCATTTCCCCCCATCTTCTTCGCATGAGGCATTCATGCATCTGTCTATTCGTGCATCCATTCACTTTTAAACACCCCCTTGAGATAAAATGGGGTCATGTGACCCGCCTCCACCCCTCTTAGGTTGTCTCTCTCTCTATCGCTCTCGCTCTCTCAGTCTCTCGCTCTCTCTCTCAGTCTCTCACTCTCTCTTTCAGTCTCCCTCTCTCTCTCGTGCTGGAGAGGCTGCAGTATTTATCATCTTCAGAGCAGGTAGAGAGAAAGCTGCTGGAGGGTGAGACACACAGCGCCTCTCCCCAGGCACCCTACTGTGGGAGACTGAGAGTGATGCTCCATACACAGTTTGGGGAAGCATGAGGGCAACCTAACTCATATTTAGATTACCATGTTCATTTAAAAAAATGCAGAGGGGACTTCATTTGGGGTTCCTGTAAGGTGTGTGTGTGTGTGTGTGTGTGTGTGATAAAGAATGAGTTACCTGTAAAAAGCTAGAGGTTTGCGGGTTCCACTTCTCCTCTGGTCGACCATGCCAAGTGTTCAGGATACTTAAACACACCTGAGACGCAGAGCGCCAGAGAGGGAGAGACAAGGAGAAGGAGGGAGAGGACCGGGAGGAGGGGTGCAAGAATGAAGGAGGGAGGAAGAAGGATTATGAGAGAAAGGGCAGAGGAAAGACAAAATGGGGTGGACAACAATGAGCAAAATTTGTCAGATGCATTGCCAAACACACTGAAATGCACTCAAACACATCTGCTTCACACACACACACCAATAAAAAATGGATAAAAAAAGCGCATATCTCCTGTCCATCAGAGTGGCATGTCTGATGGCTAAAGCACACAGTAATTCCTGGAGCAGTTGTCACCTCCCATTATGAGAGTACATGTTCCCTGTGAGAGTGCAGCTAATAAGGGCCAGGGGTTGGGGAGGGACGAGAACACCTAAACCACCGGTGACCGCAGGAGAGGGGGAGCAGGAGGGAGAGGAGAGAGAGAGAAGAGGTCGCGTTGGGCTGTCTTTCTGGGTGTAGACCTGTGTGTATGTTTGCGTGTGTGTGTGTGTGTGTGTGAGATGTAGGGGGAGTAAGATAAGTAAAATATAGGGTCAAAGACATAAGAATTGGGACTAAAGACAGAGAGGAGAGTTCTCCTCATGGCTGCTACCCAGACGGAAATGCTGGCCAAAGAGCTGCTAGTCCTCACCAAGGACCTCACACATGTTGAAACCTAACACTACTACACTGTACGCACAAACACACACACACACAGCTATATATATTATTTTAGTGGGGTAAACTAAAAAGTAAAAATACAAAAGCTGCTGACAAAGGCTGCTTAAAGGGGTGGTTCAGGATTTTGTACATAGGACCTCATTTCCAAGTTAGCAAGTGTGATATTTATCAGTGGAGACCGTTAACACGTTTCATCCAATACTTCTAGTTGCAGAGTTCGCAGGTGCTAGACTAGCGCAAGTCATCAGTATGTGTTAACCTGCCACTAAAAACAGTCTTACCCACTCCACAGTACACCCGAGGCAAATAAATTATAACGGCAGACTATCGATGTAAATGTCTGTGCTGAAAACGGTCTCAACTGATAAGTATCACACTTGCTAACTTGGAAATGAGGTCCTACAGTATGTCCAAAATCCTGAACCAACCCTTTAAGACCTAGACATGAGTGTGGCCACAGGCCTGAGGTGCATGGCTGGGTAGAGACTCACTTTGCCGTCGTTGTAGAGGTTGGGGTTAAAGCGCACACTGTGTCCCCCGGTGGTCTCCAGGTTGACCAGAGGGGGCGAGTTGGGGTAGTCCTGGGGGAAGTACACGTCAAACTCAAAGCAGCCGTTTGCATATGGGGTGTCTGCCGGACCAGTAATCAGGACCTACGCAGAAAGGTGCACACACACACAAAGAGTGAGAAACAAAAAATGTAACTGTTGTGTTGATGGATAGTTCACCTAAACACACAGGACCACAATTCAGTTCAAACATCAGAGTTTTTTGATCTTTAGTGATTCCAACACATTACCTCAGGGCATTTTTTTAAACATCTAAATGCATTGCAAAAAAAAAAACTAAATTAATTTGAAGGGCCTTCAGTTGTGCTTTGACAGGTTGTCAATTTGTGATAAGCACATTAAACAGGTACAGAAGGCAAGTTTCGACATCAATCAGTGCGGAGAGGTAGTAGTGAAGCACATCCAGAGGAGAAGTGTGACTGCGCCTCATTAAGCACTGACTAGAGTAACCTGTGTGTGTGTGTGTGTGTGAGTGTGTGTGTGTGTGAGAGTTTGTGCCCCCCCCCACCCCAACCCCCAACCTATTCTTTCCTGATCAATGGAGGGAAGACCTCTCATCCAGGAGGAAGGGCAGGGCAGTCTTCAATGAGCAGCCCATTACACAGTCACAGGTATTCAACCTCAGTTGCAGTATTCGTGTGTGTGTGTGTGTGTGTGTGTGTGTGTGTGTGTGTGTGTGTGTGTGTGTGTGTGTGTGTGTGTGTGTGTGTGTGTGTGTGTGTGTGTGTGTGTGCGCGCGCGCGCATATGTGTGCAATGTATGTGTATGTGAGCATGTGTGTGTGAGCGTATGTGTGCTTGCTCAATTTTCTGGCTCTCTCCTCTCGCGGCCCTCAGAGCAGTGGGTAATCTGATGTGAAAGGCACAGGGGCGAGACCTTGTTTTGAGTGCATTTGGCGCTGGCATCTTGAAACAAACCCCAGGGTTTAGTGCTGGTTGGGCAGCGCAGAGGATTACAGACTAAGGAGGCAGTGTGTGTGTGTGTTTGTGGAAAGAGACGCACAGAGACAAGAAACAAGGTGTTTGTGCTCAAACGTCAAAACGGAGCATACAGCTGACTGACTATTCAGCAGAAAGAACAGAGAAAGAGAAAGAATCAGACAGCTACACGATTGAGTAAGACAGATCTAAAAAGCTCTGGAACAGAAAACTGAGGGAAAAAAAGGAGAATAGAGTAGGGGTGAAAAAAAAAAAAAAGAAAAGAGGTTTCAACGGGAGTCCCTATGACAAATAGAGATAGAGGGGGAGAAGCTCCCACGGATGGAGGAGAGCTGAGCCGTGGAGCTGTTCTGAAAGGCTGGGAGGATAGATTAAGAAATCATCCACAGTCATACATTAAAGACATCACTCTGCAGATGCAGCACACCGGAGAGGCAGGGTCTAAGCAGGTCAGGCAAGGCAAGCCTCCCCCTGAGGAAATAAAGAGGAAACTGAGGGAGAGGAGGACGAGGAGGAGGTGGAGGAAGGGGGGAAAAAAAAAAGAGGGGAAGAAATGTCTGTATACTCTGGTGGAAAATCCTTCGGACGGGACCAGCGGGGATGCTGAGGCGCAACGTTGCCACGGCAACAGGCCGGCTCAGTGGCCCGCGTCGCCCCAGGGGTCGGGGGGAGTGTCGCTCAGGCGCGAAGAGTGTTGTGACAGCAGCGCTCACGCCTCACACTGCTCGCACACTCACACCATGAGAGCGAGGAGTGTGTGCAAGTGCGTGTGTGTGTGTGTGTGTGTGAGAGATAGAGAGAGTGAGTGCACACATGCATAGATATTCTTATCTGAGCAGGATACACTCTGCTGTTAGACAACATTAAGATTGCATGTTAATGCACACGTTCGGTTCAAGAGAGATGTGTGGAGGAGAGAAGGAGGGGAATGAAGAGGAAGAGGAAGAGGGAGAAGAGGAAGAGCAGAGCAGAGAGACGAGAGAAGGAGAGAGACGTGGCATGAAGAGGACACAACAGAAGAACGTGGACATCTCCACCTGACTCCCGTCACACACACTTTGGCCTTTTCCGTCGCTAGCCTTGTGAGCTCGGGTTTGTGCGCGGTGTGGAGGAGCTTTCCAGTGGAGCGTGACTGAGACACGGCGGACCAGACAAGGGGCTCTGACATTTAGCCAGCGCCGCGGTCGTTAATCAGGACGCTGGGCGACGGCCATTTATAAAATGTCATTAGAGAGCGATGGCTGCCGTCGGGTTTGCCTAGAGCCGAGGCGGAGGTTCTGGTGGCAACGGGGGCGGCACCGGCCCAGAGCTCCGCTCCCCGTAACGGGTGCAGATGGTGCTCGCGCTTTTCGTTATGGGGAACACGGAGGTTCCAGACCAGTCAGCCATGGCTAAGACACAGTCGAAATAACTGGAGTCCCGCTGAGTATCTCTCTCACACCACACACGCACACGCACACACACACACACACACACACACACACACACACACACACACACACAGCGCGCGGCCCTTTGGGGAGCACTACTACAGTGACTGGTGCACTCCTCACTCCCTCGGTGTCTCCTCACACACCTGCCCGGAGCCTGTGAGTGAGCTCTTCTGCTGCAGATGCGGCCCCAGCAATAAC
This sequence comes from Alosa alosa, assembly GCF_017589495.1. Classification (NCBI taxonomy): domain Eukaryota; kingdom Metazoa; phylum Chordata; class Actinopteri; order Clupeiformes; family Clupeidae; genus Alosa; species Alosa alosa. The sequence continues at coordinate 20,289,025 of NC_063206.1, read as the reverse complement.
GCCTTTATTAAAAAAGCCCCCAGCCTTGGGGCAAAGAACACAAGAGGAAAAAAAATGTGTGTGTGTGTGTGAAAGACGTGTGTGTGTGTGTGTGTGTGAAAGACGTTTTAATGTGTGAACGTGCGCTCAGGAGTCTTAGTGAGGTGTGTGCCCGTGGGTGGCTGGTTGCCTGCTCAGGCCCGTACCTTCATGATGTCGAGGCGCTCCTCGTCACAGCGGACGAAGACTGAGGAGGAAGAGGAGAGGGGCAGCGAGGTGGACAGGGTGACGGCCTCCTGGGCCAGCCGGCGTGCCCGCGCGGCACTGTTGGCATCGCTGGCATTCTTCACCTGAGACATGTAGTGGTAGTTCACCTTAAACACCAGCTTGCCATCCTCGTCCTCCGACACCATCTCAAATGTGTCTGTGGGAAACAGACACACAAAGCATGTACACACAAACGCGCACACACACACACACAGACAGACAGAGAAAGAGAGAGAATGAGAGAAAGAAAACAAGTGTAAAAAAACATATACAGGAGGAAAATAGCCTTATAAGATTAAAGGCTGCTATGGAAACCCATTCCACAAAAGATCCACAGCACCTCGAAAATACCCTGCTTCCATCCTCCTGCTCTTTAATCACACAGCTTCCGTCTGTCTGCAGACCTCCTGGGGGGCTCTAACTGCCCCCTCCCTCCCTCTCTCCTTTTCTTTTGCCACCAACTCCCAGTTTGTATTGGGGGGCCAGTGCAAACCTGTTTGCGCTGGTGTCAGCTGCGATTACTTCAGACGTCTCCCGCTTGCAAAAATCAATTGCAGCAGAGCAAAAGTCTGCCCATCAATCAGTGGGTGCCGGGATGAGAAGTGACAGTCAGAAAAGCCCTTCGCTTCCCCCACCCTGAGAGACGCGTCGCGCGCACACACAGCGATGGCATTATGGATCATTCCTGAGTGGAGATGCACTTGTGTTTTTCCAGCAGCTTCACTCTCTCTTTCGCTCTCCTCCATCCTCCATCCTCCATCGTTCTCTCTCTCTCTCTCTCGCTCGCTCACCTGCTCAGCCTTTTTTCCTTTGCTCACACCCTGTATCCCTCTTTCATACACACCTTTCTGCATCTTCTTCTCTCCCTCACTCCCTCCAGCTTTCACTCCCTCCCTTTCACCCTCCATTTCTTCCACTTGTTCTCTCCTTCTCGCTCTCCCCTCCTCTTTAAAGCTCCCTCTCTCCCTCCCTCCTGCAAACACTCTAAGCAGAGAGGAACAAGGAACAACAAATGCAGACAAGCACTAAAAGGAGGGTGGTTCCTTCTTTTATCACACTCTTAAAATGAATGTGTTGTTTTTAACACATCTCTGTGTCCAGGTAGGGACAACACAGTTTGTGTTGTTTCCTTTTTTTTTAAATTTGTTTCAAAATACGTGTTGAAATAACACAACTTGCGGTGTTTTTTTTTAACACATCTCTGTGTCCAGATAGGGACAACACATTCATTTTAACAGTGCAGTCTTCCCTCTAATCCACCACTTTTGTTCTCTAAACCCTGATACCTGATGCCAATTTCTCCCTCTTGTTCTCTCCCTCTCGGTTCCTCCCGACTGTGCGGGTTGGTCAGGAGGAAACTCACCAAACTGGAGCTTCTTCATGGCCGCCACATACTTCTCCTCCAGAGAGCGCAGAATGGACAGGGGCTTGGGCCTGGTGGACGTCTTCTTAGAGGACTCGGCCAGCTTCTTTTCTGTGGGGGGAGAGAGAGAGAATGCTTTCTTAAATGTGTTACTTAGCAGAAAGAGAGAGAGAGAGAGAGAGAATAGAAAAGACAGAAAGAAAGGGGGGGAAAAAGGATTCGAGGGTGAAAACTGATGAGCAAAACAAAGGGCAACAAAACAAGAGGCCCTAGCTGCTGTTGGTCTGACTTTCCCCATCCATAACAATGAGGAAAACAAAACAGCAAGGGGAAAAAAAAGAATGCAGCTTTCAAGGAGATTTTCTCCTTGTTTCTCCAGCGGTGGACAAGAAATAGAGAGACCGGGAGGGAGGGGTGTGTGGGTAGAGAGAGGTGGGGGAGAGAGAGAGAGAGAGAGAGAGAGAGAGAGAAACACAAAGCAAAGCATTAAAACTGACAAATGACAGCTACATCATACATCAAGATGGCGATATTGTATCTGGCAGAGTCCTCATTTCTTCTGCAGCGGGGGCGCTCTTATCGACAGCTACACCCCGACGCCAGAGAAGTAATCACACTGATGACACTGTGGGCCATCACTGAGCCCACAGAGGAAGAAAGGAGGTGAGGTGGGGTGGAGGCTCTTCATGCATAAACATTATTAACTATCTATCAGGGTTCCCACTCTAAGTCAAATGTAAAATTTCATGACTTTTCATGACAAAAAACCTCAATTTCCATGACCTACTATATAATAAATCACAATATACCAACCAACGATTTCAGGAGCTGCGTAGCGTTCAAGAAACTTTTACTTTTCCGAGCGGTAGATTAATAAATGGGCATTGAATAAATAAAGTTGGGCTAAGCACAAATACAGTACAGCTAATAACCAGATACACCAATTCTGCATGGAAATATATTTGTAATAATGTATTTTGGGAAGTGAATTTTAAACTGCTACAACAAAAAATGCTGATATTCCATGACTTTGCCCCAAAAAGGCTAAAATTCCCTGACTTTCCATATCTGGAATAGACTTCATTCCAGAAATTCCATGACCAGTGGGAATCCTGATCTATATTTAAAATATGATATGGTGGCTGTAGCCCCTGTCTTCAAATCCCTTAACACGGTGCATTGATATTGCTACCTGGATGCATGTACCACCCTTTTAAATTACTGGTGCATTTAACCTGCCTATAACACAAGCCGAGTCAGTGCGCAGTGCAAAAAAAAAAAAGAAGGAAAAAAAGACTTTGGATGTCGATACCATAATTTATTTCCTTTCCAGCTCACACATTAGGCGCTATGATCGACACTGGCGGACGCTTAAGCCGGGTCAATACTGAGATGCACGAAAAGAGGTCTCGTCAAATCCCAGCCCCCTCGTTAGCCTGTCTTTGACCGTTTCTTGGAGACGAATCACTAATTAAACAGTTAACCCACCCCCTCACGCTCACATTCCACACGTTCATTTCGAGCACGGAGATGCAGTGCCATTCCCCTTCACAGACATCCCTCTTCCTGGACTGGGAGAAGGAAGTGGCCGTTATCCTATAGATTTCCTTATAGGCGGTGACAGCCGCATTGATCTGAACTTAAACATACGGGCAGCATGCCCAAACCACACGCCTTCCTCCTCGCCAGCTACCCAACCCACATACAGCTCTCAATAGCATGGGCGCACGCCTGTGGTTCTGTGTGTGGCAGTGTGTGTGTAAGCGAGCGAGAGCCTAGGTGTGTGAACACCTGTGTGCCTATGTGTGTAGGTTTCTAGGTAGGCTTTGTGAGTGAGTGAGTGAGTGAGTGAGTGAGTGAGTGAGAGAGAGAGTGAGAGAGAGAGAGAGACTGCGTACTCCAAAGATAGGAAGAAGCCAATTAATACAGCTACTAGAGTGGAGGAGGAGGAGGAGGAGGAGGAGAGGGGAAGTGCAACAGTCAATCATGCCTAACACACAT
>NC_063206.1:20262915-20282915 GCF_017589495.1 Alosa alosa | reverse complement strand
TATGAAGTGTGAATACTCATTATTATTTCAAAAAGACACGAGTGACTTTGTGCCCACTTGCTCAGATTGCATGAGGTTTTTAAAGGCTGAAATGTACCGAGGGAATATCTAGAGTGGCCCACTAAAACGCTTTTCTGGTCACTAAAGATGATAGCCGTGTCCATTACGACTTGCGATCCTCGCTAAAAACCAACACAGAGTTTTTTTACCCGCTCTGCCATGATGTGGAGCTGCTAGGGTGCGAGGCTCCAGTCAAACGAAAATTTAGAGTGGCACACTGACAAACGCTAGCAGGGAAATAACAGCTTTTTACGGACTGCTAGAACACATCAGTGACATCAGATGGTCAGACATACAACTCTGGTAGATAGGTCACTTCTGCATTAAGCAATGTTTTTACTTGTGGCCTGTCCAAATAACCTGAATTTTTCATGAGCTTACTGCCAAAAAGAACATAGGGAACAAGGGTAGGAGAAGGTGCACTACACACAGGGGTAAGGACGACAGGAACCCAGGACAGAAGACATCCAGAAGCAGCAGGGCACAGAGTGAATGAATGAGAGCGAGAGAGAGAGAGAGAGAGAGAGAGAGAGAGGGAGAGAGAGAGAAAGAAAGAAAGAAAGAAAGAGAAAGAAAGAAAGAAAGAAAGAAAGAAAGAAAGAGAGACAGAGACAGGGAGGGAACATTTGTAGGTGAATCCTCAGACAGAATAATAAAAGTCAGTCCAACAAGGGCAAAGACAGACAGATGCACGGACAGTCTCTGAGGCAGGGTGAGGTATGCCATCGTTTGTAAAGATGCAGAGTGCCCTGAACACAGAGAGGTGGGCTAGAGGATTGGTGCCTCACACATGCAACGGTGAAACGCAAGGTCCAACTTCAATCAACTTGGAAACACTTCCACCAAATGTCCAGGACACATAGTTTATAGCAATATAGCCACATACGTTTTAATGAGTTAATTTGTGGTTAACCTACTATTAAATTCATCATCCCCTACTTAATTGACATGGACATCTTCCGACTGTTAGAACCTCTTGCTCCTGCCATCACACTCCTTTAAAACACAAGCTTGCTGTGCTCAACATGAAGCGGCTCAGCACACCAGCTCCCATAGGAGAGGACACGAGAGGGAGTGAACCCCATTAGATGTTAAACACAGGGCTTAACGCACTCGCAGTGCTCCTGGGTTAAGGGCCCCTCTGGGCTGATGCAGCACTGGCCCACAGGGAGTTCAGAGACAGAGACAGAGAGAGAGAAAGAGAGAGACAGAGAGAGAGAGAGAGAGAGGGCAAGAAGGAGGGCGGGAGGACGAGATAAAGGCGACAAACAGAAGGGAGCATTTCAGCTTGACCTTTTGCGAAGTAGAACGCAAGCCAAGCTGGCCTCCACTATGCCATAACCCCCTAGTGCATCATGAAATGGAAGGCAGAGACATTGGCACAGGTCTCCTGTCATATCCTCATAGTCTCATATTCTCTCTCTCTCTCTCTTTATCCTCCCATCATTACCCCTCCATTCTATAGTCTCTATATCTACCCCTCTCAGTGTTTGTCACTATACTCTCCTCCAGAGAGAAATCCCCCTCTTTCCACTGACTCTTTCTGTCTCCCCAGATCCCCTATGACTCTCCATCTTGCTTTCTATCGACATCACGCTCACGGAGAGAGACGCACAGCGACAGGGACGTAAACGCATGCCAATCACACTACAACCCATCGCCCAGGGCTACTGGCGGCTTTCATAACACTCTGATCTCCCCTCTCTTCCTCAATCCACCCCTCTTTCTCTCCATTTCCCTCTCTCCCCCTCTTCCTCTGAGCTGTGCTGATGTGATGGGTGTGAATATGATGCTTATGAGGCTGTTATTGCCAAGGCCACAGCTGATAGGCAGCAGGGCTTGTTTTCATCTGCGTATTCCAGCCCCCCCTTTTCCGTCCGTCTCTCCTCTCTCTCTCTCTCTCTCTCTCTCTCCCTCTCCGCTTTTACTCATTCTTCCTCCGTCCGTTTCTCCCTCCTGCAAAGCAGCTCCCCCAAAAGGTGCAGACTGAGGCGAAGCCTAAACTCGACAAAACGGGCATCCACAAGACGCAGGCTGGGCAGACATCGAGAGCTAGAATGAGCATGCAGTCACTCTGCTCTGAGATGTGGTCTCATTAAAACAAACAATAGCCAACAATGCAAAACACCAATCAAAGGTACTTGTGTCTTCATGAATAACATTAAACCAATAACAAACACTACAAATCCTAACCCAAGGAATGTAATCGATCCCCTTTCTGACACAGTCATCAACACGTGACCAGAAACATGTATGCCCCCGGCGAACGCACCACTGGTGCCAGGCGTACGTTACGTCTGACGCAAGGCGGATGCTATGCATCATGTATGGGGCCCAAGCACTTAAAGTACCCCCCAGGACTCCCGGGAGAGCTGCCCTGGTCCGCTGGCTGGCGCCTCTGAGAATAAGGGCCGGTTTAGCCAGCCAGCACGAGGTAAAGAGCTTCCCTGGCAATGCTTGGGAGATGGTCGGCTGAGGGGACGACCCCTCGGGGTGACCTGCCATTTGTGAATAACTCTCTCTCTCATATGCGCACACACGTGCCCACACACACAAACGCAGAAAAACAGTGCGGCACTGTTGTGATGTATGGTGGATTAGGTCCTTTGGCGCAAACTCGTTAATTCAGCGTTTTGAGTTGGTGGAACCAGGTTGCGCTACGCCGGAAGTGCGCGGGGATGTTATGAATAATGGATCCTGACAGACCCCCTCAGCCCTGGAAGTTTCACGGTCTGACGAATGTGCTGTGTGCCTCGAAAGACCAGGGGAGAGGAGAGGAGGAGAGAGGAGAGAAGAAAAGCAGGAAGACAAAACAAAAGAAAAGGACATGAGAGGACATGAGAGGAGAAGAGAAGAGAAGAGAGATTAGGAGGAGGCCAAACAAGAGGAGGGGACAGAGGAGGAACAGAATGGGAGGAGAGGAGGGATGAGATAATGACATGGTGAAATGGCAGTGATGGAGTGAAGAGAAGCAAGAAGGCAGAACCCTAGAGCTCAGGCCACAGGTGGACAGACAGAGTGGAAATGATTCCGCCCGGAGACAGGCCGAAGGCCATTTATACAAATCCAATTAATCATTAACCAACCAGGGGGCAATACTTTTAAGGGTTAAAAGTGCTCACTGTGTGTTCTTGTCAGGGCATGTGCATTTACACACACACACACACAGACACACAGAGAGAGAGAGAGACAGAGACAGAGACACACACACACACACACACACTTACTCTGGACTAGTGTGAAAAATGGCACTTCCTAGCTTTACTCAAAACACTTTGAGATCATTCCGGTAGGTAATCATAGTGCAGTGGATATTGATTTGCTTGTCTGCCAAAAAAGTGTTAAAGATTTAAAACACAGTGGTAGATTGCAATATGCAATAAAACCCAGCTACTGTATAGTTTGAAAAATCTTTTGAGTGGTGTGGGTGTGGGTGTGTGTGTGTGTGTGTGTGTGTGTGTGTGCGCTGCGTGTGTGGTGTATACACGCGCTAAGCAAGAGTATGACAACGTAAAAGAGTGAGAAAGGAACAGAGTATGCCTTTTTTTTGTATTTCCTTGGACACTGTACAACTGGACATGTGGAGTGTGTGTGTGTATGTGTGATTCTGTAGGTGATGATGTGTTGATCCCAAACCAAGCTGATGGGTGTGTGTGTGTGTGTTATGTCTCTGTGAGTGTGCACGTGCCCATGTTTGTCTTGAGAGTGTGTGTGCGTATATATATGTGTGTGTGTGTGTGTGTGTGTGTGTGTGTGTGTGTGTGTTTGTGTCTTGTCTGACCTGAGGCGGTTGGTGTACGTGTCCACGCAGGTCTTCATCTTGGCCAGCAGCATGCCCACAGAGGTCTGTCCCTCGGAGCGCTCCTCCTCGTCCTCCTCCTGGCCCGGGTCGCCCGACAGCGGCAGCAGCAGCGGCACCAGCGCTGTGCAGGTGGAGATGGCCCGCAGCAGCTCCAGCAGCGCCCGGTACAGCGGCACGTGACGAGCCATGTCCAGCACTGCGGGTCAGAGAGAGAGAGAGAGAGAGAGAGAGAAAGAAAGAGAAAGAGAGGGAGAGAGAGAGAGAGAGAAAGAGAGAGAGGGAGAAAGAGAGGGAGAGAGCGAGAAAGAGAGAGGCAGAGAGAGATGGAGGGAGGGAGAGAGTGTTACAACTCGACTTATACTGTTACGCAAACATGCAATATACAACAAAGTAAAGGAGGAGATTTAAATGAACAAGAGCACAAGAGCACAGGGAGTGAGAGAAAAGAGGGAAAAAAGAGGTTCACCAGAGGAAGAGAATGAAGAGAAGAGAGAAGAGATGAAAAAAAAAAAAAACAGAACAGAAGAAAAGAAGAAAAGGAGTAGGAACTGCAAACAGCAGGAAAAACAGCAACAATTGACAGTAATTGGAAGTCTGCATGCACACACAAAAACTGTACAGATGAACAGCATAATGTCCTGATAAGGACAGGTCACTTAAAATCTCAACATGAGGTACCCCTTCACATCCGCCCCTCTGATATCCACACACTCATCCAACAGCCAGATTAAACACAGAACCACACGCCTCGATGAACGATACGTAATTGCTTAACACACTTCAAGTGAGCCAACATGAATATTTAATCTCACTCGCTTCCTAGCACAGGAGGGAAAACATATACATGTGAGGTGTGTCTGTGTGTTTGTGTTTGTGTTTTGTGTGTGTGTGTGTGTGTGTGTGTGTGTGTGTGTGTGTGTGTGTCTGTGTAAGGTATGGTAAGTATATAGCAGCTATGGGTTCTCCATGCTTCCCTGTGAAGGCAATGCAGCAGCCTTCACTGAACAGACGCAGCTCCCATGGTTTAGGTGGAGGGATTTCAACATTCATATCAGATCACAGAGCAAACACACACACACTGAAAGATCATACCGCTCCCATGGTTGAGGTGGAGGGATTTCAACATCACATCAGATCACAGAGCGAGCAAACACACACACACACACACAATGAAAGATCACATTTGCGCACATGCACACACGCACAGAAGCAGATCATGTTCATAAATAATATGCACGTGCACACGCACAAGTATTTCAGAGCCACACACATAAAGAGATAAACATTCTCTCTCTCTCACACACACAAGAATAAAGAAAGGAGCAGAGAGAAAAGGGAATAGACCCTCTTCACATTCCAGGCACTTGGCCTGCGGAGGAGTGGAGGGGGGGGGGGGGGGAAGGATGACAGAGCTGACTGGCAGCCAATGGTCCCACCGGCACACGGAGGAGGGATATTAAAGATTATTAGATCACCGGAAAGGGCACAAAAGAAAAGACAAATGATGCGCTAGGCCAACGGCCCTCAGGCGGCTACACCAAGGGCACTGAGAGAGGGGGATAAAGACAGAGAGAGAGGGGGGGATAGAGACGGAGAGAGAGAGAGAGAGAGATGGGGGGGGTAAGCAAGAGATAGAGTGATAAGAGAGAAAGAAGACTCTGAGAGTCAATTTCGACTGCCGTCAACGGATAATTCACACAGAACAAATGTGTGTGTGTGTGTGTGTGTATTGGGGAAGAGTTGGCCCTTGGAGCCCTGAGTGGCCGAGTGCCGGCAGCCCTCAGGGGGCCCACGAGAATCAGTTTAAGAACACAGACACACATAGACACACACACACACTGCAACGTTGAGCTGCAGAGCACAGGGAAAGGTGTGCAATTAGATGGAGAGGCCTCAATTTAAAAGACAATGGGATAGGAGAGCCAGTATGATACATCAACATTCAACAGTCCGTGTATGTGTATGAAAGTGTGTGTGTGTGTGTGTGTGTGTGTGTGTGTGTGTGTGAGATAGTGTTGTAAAGGCGCTGAGGGAGAGATATTAGATTGGCTGGGGGCTGATGGAGATGAGAGGGGGGCCAATCCACACAGCTCTCCTCTTCTCTAACTCAGTGTGCACGGCTATCTCAGCTGAGTGACCAGCAGACAGTCACTCTGATGAACAGTCAGAAGAATGCACTCCTTGCGGAAATCGAATTCAAAAGTGTTTGTGAGTGAGCGTGTGTGTGTGTGTGTGTGAGTGAGTGAGTGAGTGAGTGAGTGAGTGAGTGAGTGAGTGAGTGAGTGAGTGAGTGAGTGAGTGAGTGAGTGAGTGAGTGAGTGAGTGAGTGAGTGAGTGAGTGAGTGAGTGAGTGAGTGAGTGAGTGAGTGAGTGAGTGAGTGAGTGAGTGAGTGAGAGTGATACAGAGAGAGAAATTGATACAGTGTTGTTTTTCTGGTCATACTGGTCATAATCGCTGTGTGTCTGTTCAGCATCCAGGGCTCCAGAGCTCATAGATGCCCACGGAGCCGCCATTAAAGGCCACATCCTGGGGTCAAAGGAGAGCCAAAGGGACCCAGAGCTGGAGGGTAGACATCCCGGGTCTGCCTGGTTCCAGGTCCCACCTCCAGCAGTGTGTGTGTGGCCCTGAGCACTGACACACACCACACAAATAACTGAAAAGGCTGACAGACATCGATGTGTAGCTGCGTGATGAAATGTACACATACATGTAAAAAGTTAAACTATGTTACAGAAATCCAATAAATGTAACAAAAACCCCCCATTGCTAGTCCCTGCTGCTATCCATATTGTAATACCATGAGTCAGTGAGCACCAAACTAGTGTGTTGCCTGTGTGTGTGTGTGTGTGTGTGTTTTTAGTAGCATGCATGAACAAATTCATCTGTGAGAAGTGTGTGTGTGTGTGTGTGTGTGTGTGTGCGCCTGCAAGACACAACTGTATTGGAATGGCATTCTCTGTGGCTGGGCTGCTTTACATTTATATTGGAATCACAGAACCTTTTCCTTCTCTGTCTGTGGGATTTGAAGATGCATCTCTCCCTCTCTTCCCATCCTGCTTCAATTGGCTGCTTCATCTCCCAGCACCTCAGTGCGAGGACCTACTCAAGGCTGCCCGACTGCCTGCCCGCTGCTGGTCAGTAGCAGTCACTGATATGATTGATGTAAGGGACAACAGCATCCACAGGCAAATGGCTCGCTGGACCATCTCTGTGGATGGATTAGTGTGTGTGTGTGTGTGTGTGTGTGTGTGTGTGTGTGTGATACTCCTCCTCAATGTCAGCCTCTCTTCCCTACTCTCCTTGCATGATCACGGTTGAGCCCGGCCTCCCCATTTGCCATCATTTCATTAAGACAAACTGATTTAGTGCTCGCAGAAATAGACTTTTCTCAGGGAGACAGACAGAGGAGAGAAAGATGAGGGGAGAGAGGGAGGAGACAGAGAGAGCAAAAGAGAGAGGGAGAGAAGGAGAGAGAGAAGCCAACAGCAAAGGGAGGGGGGTCTAATCAGACATTCTGATCCAGGTCTTTCTCGCTGGGTGATAAACAATGTTAGCCAGAGAGAGCTGAGGACAAGAGCTGGACAAGACCTAAGGTAACCTTGCCGCCGCCACCTCAGCCGCTGCCATGAGCAGCCGGCCAGGAGACACCGGAGGCCATGGCTGGTCTACGATGGAACTGCGACCCTTTCTTTAACAGATGACATTAGATGGCACTCAAGGTCACAAACGGGTGTGGAGTTTGGGTTCCGAAGTGCAGACCACGTATAACTGCTTTTGTCTGCATCAGTGTCTCAAAGGTAATTTCAATACACAGAAATTATGTGTGTGTGTGTGTGTGTGTGTGTGTGTGTGTGTGTAGGCAGGCACGGACGGGGATTAATTCTGAGGCTCTATCTGAGAGGTGAGTCACTTACACACATGCGCGCAAACACACACACGTACACGTTTTTAGGTCCTTGAAATGAATGCGCTCCTGGTCTACTTAATGTCTTTCTGTCCAGACACTCGGGCCAACGTTGAAACATCGCCACCCAAAATAGAGCCCCCCGAATGTCCAGACACACCTTTTGCGTCAGCTAGGGACGTGCTTCTCCTTCTAGAGAGACACACACAGGCGAGTGAGAGTACACCTACACACACACACTCAACTATGTGACAAACATACACATCCCGACAGACAGACAGACAGCTGGCAGAAGAACAGCAATAAGTGAGTGTGTGTGTGTGTGTGTGTGTGTGTGTGTGTGAGTGAGTGAGAGAGTGAGTGTGTGTGTGTAATGAATGCCAGCGGGAGAGCCAAAGAAATTGGCCTGCTGGAGCAAAGATGATGGCGGAGTGGCCTTCCAGAATTCCAAAAGAAAATGAAATAGAAGAGAGCAGGTGGCAGCCTCAAGAGAGCGAAGAGAGACATGGGGGTCCAGCGATGTGAGGAGAGCCGCCAGGAGAACCGCGGGTTTTGATAAAAAAGAATTGATCTTGGAGATGGAACCCCTGGGCATCGAGAGGGGCAGGGATCCCACAGAACGATCCTCCATCCAGTAAACTAAACTGACAAATTCCTCAATCAATTTGCAAACCTACGCATGATCGAAACACATAAATATCACAATGGCCCTCTATCCATCCATTCAAAAAAAAAAAAGCTTCCATCTTCACATCTGCAACTTTCACACAATAGCCCTTGAGCCAATGTTTCAGCCAAATCTTCAAAAACCACCCCAAAACCACCCACCCCACTGCAGTGCGGATCCAGACAGATTCCTCTTTTAGTATCCGGCATCTACTCATCGCTCACTCTTAAACCTGAACTCTCTACCCTCTACAACTGACACATGGGGCACACATAGACTGCAACTACAATTTGCATTAACCAGAACTACAGTACACAACCAAAGACACATAAATGGTGTTGTAGGTCACATATAAGAAGCAGTTTAGCTTGTATCAAATGTATTCGCCTTCAACGAAAAACACCTGACAATTTCTTGCCACGCTGGAAGACATGAAATAATTTTGAGATGCTAGCCGAAGCCCTGCTCTGCTACCTACTTAAAGCTGGAGTGATCGATAAAAGGCCTGTAGTCAACTGCAGTCATAAAAAGCATTCCAGCATCTCGGCTGCGCCGCAGTTTGTTTCTCATATCCACCAAAATCTGGCAATATCTGCAGACAGCTGCTTTTTCAAAGGCGCGCTTCTATTTTTCTGCCTCACGGGCTGGTTAAAGTTTAATCTGTTTATTTACAGGGCTCAATCCTGCTTGAGACATCCACTGGAGAGAAAAGACACTAGTGGAACACACACACACACACTGTTTTTCCCAGATATTCCCCATCAGGGGAGAGTGGAGCCGAGAGTGGCGCACTCTCCCAGCTGCAGGAGGAGGCTGGTGCAAGGTGGGTCCATCTTCTCCACCAGTGAGCGGTGGCAGACATCAAAAAGTGCTGAAAATAATGAAACTAATAGCTATAGATCATCTCATCTGCAAACACACCTAGTAATTCTAGGTGGCAGAGAATTAGAGAGACTGAATGGTTACACACACACACAGCTTCAATCACCAGGGGGCCTAGAAGCTATCATACCTCACAAAAGAAGAAAAAAGGCAAATATACCACGCTGAGATGATAAGTAGGCCAGGAAAGATACACACATACAGACACAAATCAAGCCTTAGCCCAGGATTATGCTAATTACACATGTGCAACCTGCTTCAGCCGTCCCTGTAAAGAGCAGACGGAAGCACCGGAGAGTCGGCAGTGGCGGGGGAAGCTACCGAATGGAGTGGCTTATTGTCTCCATATCCTAAAAAGCGCCGCTCCAAGAATAGCCCCGACCTAATGGGCCATTAAATAGAAAATATTGAGCAGAGGCGGATCCCCTTCCCTTTTCATACCATTAAACCGCTCCTGCACGTCCAGATTGGTTTAGGAGTGACAGCCACACTCGGGCTTACATCCATAGAACACAAGGAGGCATTTCTAACACACACACACCACACAGAAACTAAAGATTTGTCAATGGCTCTGTCAATACTGTTTGACATCAAAGTCAGCTATATCTATGATCACCACTTTATGTTGGACTGGTGTGGTATAATCAGGTTACCATGGTAATGGCAACAGAGTACATCCTGGTTTTAATAAAAGACGGCACCATATTTAGAATCAAATGTCCTCTCTCTCTGGCTGCAAACGTAAAGTGCCCTTGTGAGATGATAATGGAGAAAATCCTCAAGGAAAAAAAAAGAACAACCCAACCCCAATAACACAAGTCTGGCCAATCAGCTAATCAGTAGAGAACACAGTATGTCAAATGGGATGCCAAGCCAGCTTTCAAGACTTTGCAACCACCCAATCACAAGCACACTGGAAAAGAGGGAGGGGCATATACTTTATTTAAATACTGGGAATTTTCATTCACTAATCATTAGCACGAAAGGGAAGGGACGAGAGGAAAGATAATAGCATCTTCCTTTTGGTGTTTGATAAATTAGATCAAGGCGGGCAGCACAGACAAGGGCAGAGTAAAACACCCAATCAAAACACTGCTCTTTCTGCTGCTGCTGGAGACACACACAAAGCAGGGCGAGGGTACGGGCTTTACAATTGACTGACGGCAGGATCAAGACGGCACAAAAGAGAATGTTAGCATCAGGGAACGAGAGAGCTGTGGGAATAGAAGGACACAGTGTGTGTGTGTGTGTGCGCGTGAGAGAGAGAGAGAGAGAGAGTGAAAGGCTGGGCCTTATATAGGTCACGTTAGCATGACATTCTGTCCTCTGGCAGCTCTGGGTGGCACAGAGACGAAAGACTGGCACAGAGAGAGAGAGAGAGAGAGAGACAGAGAGAGAGAGAGGCACAGTGCGGCTTCACACAGCTGGGCGCCCTTGCCAAACACCTGCACCCATCAAGATCCATCTCTGCAGCTATCGCTACCCTCCATACACACCATTTATGCCTGTGAGTGAAAGGCAGGATGGAATACACTATAATAAATTGATATTGCTTTGTAATGACAGACAGTATTACTGATGATGTATGGCATGACACAAATAAAAACTATAAAAGGTTTACTTGGATTCAAATGGCAGATGCACCCATCATTCTGCTTTAGGTGACTCACACTACAACTCTGAAACTGCATTTAATGCCGTCATCCATCCAAATCCAAAATAAACATCAGGAAAAAAAAAAAAAAAAAAAAAAAAAAAAGGACAAACTCGCAGCAAATGTTCCTATTCCGCGTTCACAGCCTCGCCTGCCTGCCAGCCTCCAAATGGTAGTCGTGAGGATCGATAAAGGTAATAAAGTTATTGCAAAAATCACTCATTAATGGTACACGGCAAACTGGCACTCGCCCAGCACACGGTGTCGGGTGCTAAATCCGGTCGAACAGCCCACTGTGAGAATGTTTATGGGCTGAGTGGGTCGATGGGAGGACGGCACCCTGTGCGAGAGCTCTTACACACCCCCTTCATGATGCCAATGCTTCATGGCAGGCTTCATGCTCCTGTGTGGTTATAAGCTGAAGGGCGAGAGAGCCTAACGCCAAGCTGGCCATCTCAAGTGTCCCATGGCCCTGCATCACAGTCCAAGACACAAGGGAAGGTGAACAGCCTCTATCAAGGACTTTTGTTTTATGACGTTTGGCTAATGAACCTCAAGAGTGGGTGTTTTTTCCACATGCCCAATTTAACTCAAGGTCAAAGAGTAAATTGTTAGTCCTGTGACTTTGGGACTCAATCTTTGAGTACCTCAATCTTTGAGCATGCAGTCCTGACCATGTCAATTATTTCAGTCAAGACAGAACAGCAATGCTTAGACAACTAGGACAGGACCCATTCCGTGCAGCCAAGACATTAGGGCACTGTTTTGTCCATACTTAGCTGCCCTCATTATGAAGCTGTTGGTTGTATGAATGCTGGGAGTCTGACGGTAACAGGACCGTTAACGTCCACACTCTTTTGGGCGGAGGTAATTGAGTCTGACTCGCACGAAACTGGTGAGATGAAGGACAAACATTTATATTCGCAAAGTTGAGGAAAAAGTTATAGAGGAAAAACGTACAAACTTAAAAAACTCGAGCCGAATTGTCACCATTCAAGTCTCCTGGTTCATTAAAACGCACTCGTGGATAGGATCTAATGCATAGATTTGTTTGTGTTTAGAAAACAAAATAAGGAATAAGACTAATCTCAACTCATTCATAAGTTCAGTTTGAGACTGCATTAGAAGAAACTAATTCTAAGTACACCCATACTATGTTCCATTTAATTAATCTACAAACGGGCACAGACATCAAATCTCTGTAAAAATGTCCCTGCATTGTAAGATGGAGTAAGTTGCTTTATATCCATCATGTATGGTGCATCACTAATGGCAGATCGACTAGCACTATATAAAGATCAAATCTCCGCTGGCTGTTAGGGAGGAAGCAATACAACGAACAAGAGACAGGTGCACTGGAGCCAAGACACAAGGTCTAGATTAAGAAACAATGCCTACTTTCATAAACCCTCTTAACGGTCTCTCAACAAATAAAGAACATGGAGCACTTCTAACAGTGAACCTAAGCAATCCAACAAAGTCTTGATCTTGAGAAAACCAAACCACCACTATCTAGATGTGAGTCAGGAATGGGATCTAAAACTCGCGCTCTGCTGCCCTTCCTGACCTCATTACATACTTGTGTCAAAGACCTCTGCCAGCCCTCCTTTCATTAAGGAGTGAAGCAGCCGCTGTCCACCTACTGTTACACGAACCCTCTGTCCAATTTAGTCCTCAGGTTGGCCACGGCAATAGGACCATTGGAGAGTGTGTGATAGTGTGTGACAGAGTGTGGGTGTGGGTTTGTGTAAGGGAGGGAACAGGAGCAGATCTTCAGATTCTCATAATAAAGCTGGACGGTGGGCTGGATTGACATTTTGGTATTTTTCTAGTGTGCAGTCACAGGGAGAAACATGATTTTCTGAAGGGAGAATGGCTTGGGTTTTTAAAAAGGGCACCTGTTTAAAATAAGCATTGCCAGTTTGGTAACTTAGCATGTATCTTAGTGTTATTTTGTGTTTGTGTGTTTGTGTGTGTGTGTGTGTGAAAAAACTCTGGAATAAGCCAGGGCATGTGGTCGAGGAGGGGACGCAGCTCATTATGACCAGACGCTGCCGAGAAAATGCCACAGGCCTAGGAGTGCAGAGGCCAGAGGATGGCGTGGCCCTCGCCCATTTTAATGAGGAAGACTCCCTCCCCTCCCCCCTCCCCTCCAACTGTGCCATTCATCTGTTGACTCATTCTGAATCGAGCAACATCAAGTCGACCGCTGCAGTGTGGTGCATCCACAGCCAGTCCACGCAGTTTGTCGTAGTGACGGCAGGATCTGACAGGTGAGGTGGGGCTGACTCGAGTGGCTCTCACAGGGAGGAGGAAGAGACAAGGGGGAGGACATGCACAGCTCTGTGTTAGGGTCTGATGAAGGAGCAAGCCACAGAACTACAGTGTGTCAAAAACAGACCAAGTGACACAGGCTTTGAGACACCATATGACAGAAACAGACGCTGTGTGTTATCGAGGTCCACAAGCGCTGGAACAGGAATGTGTGGACATGTCTCCAAGACTGGGAGAGAGTGCCACTGTGAGGCTGTGCTTTCTAACATGGCACATGCATTATATTCAAGATGGACAAAAAATGTAACGCCTTAGAAGAGTGCTTCAGTTCACTATTCAAAGTAATCACACACACACTCACAGTTTTTTTTTAAATATATATAAATTTGATATGTTCTAAAATAATTATGCTGCCAAGGGCTTTATCCTCATGCATATCAAAGAAACATCTGTGAGAAACCTACAAGTTAATCTAATAGCAGGAATTTCCACCATGAGACAGCCCATCATTGTAAGATCTGACTGATTTGCTCATTAGATTCCTTATGAGGAAAACCAGGGAGTTTGCTCATAACAATGAGCAAGTGGAGAAGAGAGCCACAAAAGAAATATTAACTACACAAGAACAAAAGCACAGGCAATCAATAACATAAAAGCAATGGAGACCAATAACATTTCACGTCATGGAAATATTTCAGTCCACTCAAATATGCCTTTTACACTCCTTCAGAATGGGCAATATGTGTAATAAACAAACATGCCTAGACACACAGGTAACCACATAAACAAATGTGTGCTTCTGCCTCGAGGCCCTTAATAACGGTGCTCTCTAGGTGGGCACAGCTCAACAACAGGGTCGTTAATGATCCCACCCCCCCGCCCCAACCCCACCGTTGTAATTTGACTTTTCCAATTTGATCCATTTTAAATTGGCTGGCGGGGCGTGTGGAGCCCAGCGCCAGAGAATTAGCCCGACTGATAATTTCCCTTAATTGAGGCGCGCAGTGATTTCCTCGCGTTAGGATGATTGAAGTGCGGGGATACTAATTATCAGCGAGGAGGTGAGCATGACGGCAGAGGGAGGGGGCAATTTTTTGGGTACATTTTCTTTTTCTTTTTTTTGGGGGGGGGGGGGGGGGGGGGGGTTAATAGATTTCTGTTTGCCATTTTAAAAATGCTTAGAATTGAGGACAGCTCCAGCAGGCTTCTCTATGGATGGTTTGAGACAGGAACGTCAACAAATAACTCTGTGATAACTCTTCAACTACAGCTGCAAGTGGTTCATGGAGAGTCGTCACCAAAGGAAAAGCACACGGAGCCGTGCTAACACTTGAACCACAAGTGTGGCAAGAAATTTGTGAATCCCTTACATATAAATATGCCCTTCCGCATTTTGTGCGGTACTCAAGAGTAACAAAAATCAGAGGCATTCGTCTCAGCTTGGGTCTGAGACCTGTGAGAACACACTCCAACTGTGGCATCATGCTGGGCACAGCCGGTAGCTGCCTGAAGCTGGCACTTCAGCAATAAACCCTATGAGCACTGAGGGGCACCTGCAGATGTGTGACTCAGGTCCTTGCCCACTGACTCCTACTTGACCTGTGGATGCCACCAATATAAATATTCTAATATAAAATACATAATAACGGCTTTTACTATGCATCTGATGAATCTGGTAATGACTAGGGTTAGGTATTCAAACTGCATTGATTCCTTTTCCAATTCTGCCTATTGATTCCAGATTCCACATTTCTCAAAATTAGAGACAAACTTCTTTACTTGTCTTTGTTTGCATCAATAAAGGGGCTATTGTGTTTAAGGAATTGATAGGCAGAACCAAAACAAAGAAAATAAAAAAAAATATATATTTTTTTCAACCACTCCTGGTTCATTCTTATCGCTCCCAGTTCTGGCTGTTTCTTATCGATTCTATTAGATTCTGATATTTCAGTCCATGTGGGTGTCGATGGAAAATAGTACATTAGTATTTCATACCTCCACAATGCAATTGTATGATATGACACTGTTAGCTTGAATACATGGGCCTTCTGCATCAAGAGGGTCACTTCACACCAGGGACAACCAACACACGCTTTCTAGATCTCTCAGCTATATAGACCCCCCCCAACAAACACACCCACCCTCCCATAGGTTTTCACCCACAGTCTGAGGGTCAGACCCATGGTTTGACATCACAGGCCACGTGATCCTTTATTGACCCTTCCACAGTCCTCCAGAGACCACGGTGCTGCCACGGGGTCAGAGTTACGGAGAATTGAAACAATAAATAATTGATCGCACGCCATGGCTGGTGCAAGTGTTAATAGAAGTAAACCAACTTATTTATGCGCAGCTCTGCTGTGATATATGATTTTCAGATGATGGCGTGAGGGGGAGAGAGAGGGGGAGAGGGAGAGAGAGAGAGTGTGTGTGTGTGGGGGAATCTGGGATGTTAAGAGACAGAACACATCAAGGGGGTGAAATGAGAGATAGATCAGCAGTTGGGAAGGGCTGTGTTTCGGAGTAAAACAAGCCAAGTAGGAGGATCCCTTAGGGGTGCAAGGGGGGCTCCCACACACTGACATATTTTATGTGTTTGAGATTGAATAAATAAAAAATGTCAGGCCATTGATGGACTTCCTCCCCACACATATACACTTACTTTTTTGTTTAAAAATGATAGTGTGTGAGATCTGGGGTCAAATTTCACTGCGGTTTAACCTTGGGCAGGTTTGTTTATTGGGGCATGCTATTACACGTGGTAAAAGCAGTGCGTGTGCGTCACACACACGCACGCACACACACACACACACACTGCTGCACAGGGGTCTCCTTGGATGCATTGTGCTGAAGAAAGGAAGGAAAACAAAAAGCCTTTTAAAAGCAACAGTAAAGGGGAAGACAACAGAGGAACATTCTTATACAGTCCTCGTTTAACTGATTTGCAGAGACCATTTATCAGTTGCACGCACACACTCACACGCTCATACACACACACACACACACACACAGAAGCCCCACCACGACTGAAGACCAGATATTTCTGCTGCCCCCCTCCCCAGCGGCAACTCATCTGCGAAGCACCTCCTCTCTCCCTCCTTCTGTCCCTCCTCCTCCGCCTCCTCTCAACCTCCTCACTCTCCCCAATGCTGCGAGACAGCTAGACTTGACAAAAGGAGCGATCAGGCAAGCTCTGCAGGCATTCTCCTCAAATACAATCGTCTGCACCACACACTCTTTTTCTCCTGTTTTACAAAGAAAAGAAAAAAAAAAGGCAGACAATTTTCCTTTGTTTTCTCTCCTTGCTTATTTTCGGGTGCTCCGGCGCTGTTTTGATCACCACCAGAGGTGTCGGCGGGAGACAGAACTGGTGTGAGCTCTGCCGCGCTCACTCTCATTCGTTCGCTCTGCCTCTCTCCCCCCTCCCTCCCTCCCTCTCTCTCTCACTCCCTCCCTCCATCTCTCTCTCCTAGTTGTTTCCCATCGTGTGCCATCCTTGTAGCGCCTGGCGTTTCCTTCAGCCTGCGTTTGGTTGTGCGATGTTCAACGCTGCTCTCCGCCTGGGAGAGGGGAGCTGTCGCCTAGCACCACCACCACCAGCAGCATCAGCATCAGTAACAGCGGGAGGAGGAGCAGGAAAAAGGGCAATTAGCTTCAGCATCGGCTGGCAACGCAGCGCAGCGCGCTCAGGAGGAGCAGCGTGCCTCGGAGCTCTCCAGCCACAGGTCTGTGCAGGGACACCCGCCGCCGTCGCTGAGCTCTCCGCTCCGGCAACGGAGCCTTCTGGAACATCCCCCGGCTGCATGCTCCGGTGAGAGCGAGCGAGCACCGACAGGCTTGGCATGCCCCGACAACAACCGCCATCTGAGAGTAACCGCCGTTCCTGCAAGCGGCTGTGATCGCACTGCTTTTTCTCAAAACAAACCCGGACGGAGGCAAGGCGAGGAGGAGGAAAAGGAGGAGAAATTCAGGGGGGGGGGGGGGTCTGTGTTTCATTTGTCACCGGAGCTGTGAGGAGCTCTACCCCTTCTGAGCGTCTCAGAGGGTCAAGGAGACGAGAGGAGCAGAACAGGAGATAGAGGAAGAGTGTAAGGGAGGGGGGGAGGGCTGAGGAGGCGTTTAAAGAAGGGGGGGGGGCGAGAGAGGTAGAGACAGATATAGAGAGAGAGAGAGAGTGTGAGAGGATGGGGCGAGTGGAGGGGAGGGAGGGGGATTGTTTGGGGAGAGGATTTCTCCGAGCCCCTCATTTGGACTGCTTTAGCCATTCAGCCGAGCTGGTGGATTAAAATCAAAACAGACCACAAAAGCAGAAGAGCATATAAAAAGCGAACCAAAACAGGAAAAAAAAAACATAACAAGAAAACTTAGAAGGGAAACCGACTGGATCCGAGATTGCTACAGAGAGATAGAGAGACTAAGGGAGAGAAGGAGAGAGAGAGAGACAGAGAGGGGGAGAGAGAGAGAAAGGGGGGCCACCATTAGAGATTGTTGTCTATACACAGACACAGCGCAACACCGGATGAGATGAGGCTCTAGATCTGCAGCTCTGATCCCCCCCCCCTTCGCTCTGGCGTCCGTGGGCAGGACCCCTCCCCATGCCTCGGTGGCCCCCGTCATGCCTCTCCGCTGAGCATCCAAAAGCATGCTGGATGTCACCCTGCACTTCTCATGCAGTAGGGTAAGATACTTTTTCCCCTCTTCCTAGCTCTCTGCTTATCCCTGTATCTAGAGAAGGGCGAGAGGGCTCCCCATTTGCTACTCGTCTGCTAGGCTGTGCTCTAGTGTGTGTGTGTCAGTTGGTTGTTAACTAGTCACTATTGTTGTTGTTGTTGTATGCTTGTCAGAATGCATGGGTGTGTGTGTGTGTGTGTGGGTGGGTGTGTTTGTGTGTGAGGGTGCATGAGTGATGGCGTGCCTGCGGGGGACTGACTCCATCCTCAGGCTTTCCTTGCTCCCTGTGAGGAGACTTCCAATACTCCAAGGAATGGTACGCCTGTACACAAACGATGAGCAATTGCTGTCCATCCTGGGAAAGTCGCTTGCGCATGTGGCAAAAGGGATATTTTCTCTTGTCTATTTCTCCTTGCTTTCAAAACACGCAATAAATCATTTCAGCTCTCTCTGCAACTGCCCTCTCAGGAGAGCGAGGCTGGCTGCTAAAGATCACTCTCCGTCAAATAGCTTCATCACCGACATGCCAACCTGGGCCAACGTGCATCTCTCCTTTTCTCTACCCTTTTCTCTCATGTCCATATGTCTTCCACTCTCCACTACCACCCTTTTTCTCCTGCGTGTGCAGGCTGCGTGACTGGAGCGGTGGAGCAGCTACGGGGGGAGAGCAGAAGAGAGAGATTCCATACTCTGATTATCTCCCTTTCTGCATCTCTTTCTTTTGTTTGCCCCATACAGACATCCTCGACTGGGCTTTTGGATGCCTGATCTGACTGCTCCTCTCATTTCTCTTCCCAGTCTCTCCCCCCAATTCCTCTCCATCATCTGAGATGTGGCCCTAGGTGAGGGCTGTGAGTGAGGAGGTGTGCGATTTCGCCTGTCTCCCCCCCCTGGGGAGCCGTTTGGCAAGCAGGGGTTGTGGGAGGGAGAGGATTTAAAACGGCACCACTCACACACACACACAAAACACAACCACAGTAAGGATTTACCTCTGTATTATCAGCCTGTCTGTCTGTTACTGTACCTTCACCATTGTGACTAAAGTACTCTTCTCTTTCTCTCTCTTCTTTCCCTGGCTCTGTTCTATGCTGTGCCAAACTTCCCTCGGGGCAGATAAGTGGCTGCAGGTTGGTGACTCGCGTGGGCCAGCAGCATGGGCACCACTGTCTTCACCATTGAGGAGGTGCGGGCGTTGGAGGACAAGGAGGAGCGCGAGGAGTCCATCCTGGCCATGCTTGGCATCATTGGCACCTTCCTCAACCTCTTTGTCGTCGTCTTCGTCTATATCTACACCACCCTCTGAGGTTTAGCAGGAAGAAAAGGAACAGCAGGAAGAATGAGGAGAAGAGTGGGTGTGTGTGTGTGTATGTGTGTGTGTGTGTGCGCAGTCCTGTGAGCCCATGGAGGCTTCTGAGAAACTTCATGAACTTGACTACCCCTCCACGAGGCTGAGGAGGTGTACAGGCAACGATGTGTGAGGGACTGGACGTGGGTGGTGAGGAGGAGAAGGAGGAGGACTGGCCATCTGGGGTTACTGTGGGGAGATAACACTGGGACGCTTGCGGACCAAACTGACAGACTGGTTTTTGGAGGGCAAGCATCAGGGCGTAACCATGATCGGGCGTCTGCACGCCAGCGTATCCCGTAAAGATATCCCAAAAAGTTGTGGATGGACAAAACGGTCTGATGGGGATATGGGTAAAGACTGCACTGTGCCTGAAATGGAGTCGTGTGCAGAGAATGCGACGGATGGATGGCACAGTTGCTGAGGGACCTCTTGTGGCTTCTCAAGCTGCTCAGTGTGACACTAGAGGGAGGCTTGTGGCCACCAACAGGAGGCCATTTTCAAGAGACCTGCTCTGGAACGTGTGGAATCAATATTTTCAGGGGGGCTGGCTTTCTCACAGCTCATTGGCTGTCAGAGCTCGCGTTTCCCCGGCAACGTGGCTTCGGAGCAGCGGTGACGTTCTCTGCTTCCATCCGGCACGCACTCTCCCACACACACACACACACACACACACACACAAATGGCTTCACTTTCCATGCCTTGGAGGATCTCGGGAATGAATTGACAACATTCTTCAT
>NC_063206.1:20110415-20260415 GCF_017589495.1 Alosa alosa | reverse complement strand
CCGGTGCCAACGACGTGGCACACAATACTAAAGCAAACGCAATGATTAGCCCCGGACCTCTCCAGTGGCCACTGGGTCGTGTCTGTAAGCCTTCCTCTACATCTTCCTACACTACCAACAGCTCCAGCACAGCACATCAGGTAATATGTATATAACCAAACTACCCCAATATGATCCATAAACAATACAGTCCTAAACAGTACTCCAAGCATTATTTCTGGGGTACCGTATTCAGATGTATAGAGAGAAGCATTTCAGTCATTTATTACACGAGAAATGGGGCACTAGGAGTTGTGATGCATGCATTTGTTTGTGTGCGCGTGTGTGTGTGTAGGGGAACCTGGACCCCCTCCTCCTTATATGGGGGCTGCTTCAGATAGTTAAAGGGAACCCAAAGGAAAGCTCCCAGATGTATTTATTCTTCTCTCCCCACTTGGAGGAGTGTTCTCTGGAGTGCTTCCACTGCCTGCCTGCTGCACACAATACTTCCATTCTCCACAGGAACATAAAGCTCCACAAAGTCCCATGAATCATCATAACCTGTCCGTCTCCGTTCACTCTCTCCTTCTCTTCTCCTGTTTCACCTCTCTTCCTCCCTCTCTCTCTCCTTCTCTTCTCCTGTTTCACCTCTCTTCCTCCCTCTCTCTCTCCTTCTCTTCTCCTGTTTCATCTCTCTTCCTCCCTCTCTCTCTCTCCTTCTCTTCTCCTGTTTCATCTCTCTTCCTCCCTCTCTCTCTCCTTCTCTTCTCCTGTTTCATCTCTCTTCCTCCCTCTCTCTCTCCCTCCCTCCCTCCCTCCTTTCACCCCCTCCCTCTTTATGTGCACATCACCCAGCGTTCTCACGTGCGCCGCCTGTAAATATGAGTGATGGAGACGCGAGGATACTCGCTGGCTCGCCACGGACCCCGTCAACATGAGGACATACTCCAAAATTACACACGTTTACCACAGGGAGCGAGGGAGGAGGAGGAGGAGAGAGGGATGTGGTGGGTAAAACAGAGGGAGGCAGAGAGAGGGCAAATGGAGGAGGGCAGAGAGAAAGGGATGATGGTGACAGCACTTGGACAAAAAGAAGGACAGATACAGTATGTGGGAAAGGGGAGTATACTGTAGAGTGAGGTGGCGATGGGAAGGCTAACGGTAAGAAAAGGCAGAGCAGTGACAAAGGGAAAATGGAAGAAATGGAGAGGGGGATAAACAAAAGAATAAAAGAATAAAAAGAAAGAATAAAAGAAAAAGCTAAAATAGAGAGAGGGAATTTGGAAGGGGGAGAAAGCAGGGGGAGAGGAGAAACAGCAGGAGACGGCATGTGACAAAAAGGCAGAAGACAGAGAGGAGACAAAATGGAGAGGGAGAGAAGAGAGAAAGAAAACAGATGGGAGTAAGAGAGGGACCGTGAAGAGAGAAAGGGGAGGAAAAAAAGAGGAGGAGGAAGAGGTGAGCCTTGGCGTGATGAGAAGATGAAACTCTGCTAATTGGCGAGGCGCATTAGTGGCTCTCAGACATGAAAGCAGGAGCACCACCACCGCCGCCTCCTCCTCCTCCTCCTCTGCTCATCCCTCGTTCCTCTACTCATCTCCTCACCTCGCGTTCTTCTCCGCTCCTCTCCACCTGTTTAGGTTCTCCCCAGACAAAGCACTGCCACTAATTACATGCCCTGTTTGACAAGCTGTTCCATTTGGAGCACTCTCTCTCGCTCGTCTTCTCTCACACACACAAACTAGCGCACGCATACGCACACGCACACACACACACACACAATGGTTGTGGCAAGAACCGATGCTGGAGGAACTGTGTGTGTGTGTGTGTGGGTGGACGAATGTGGAGGCTGCAGGGAGAGAGAGAGAGAGAGAGAGAGAGAGAGAGAGAGAGAGAGAGAGAGAAAGAAATGAAAATTTCAATTAAAATAAATTAGTTTGGCGGTGACACTAAAAGGCATTACCTCTCACTAATGGCTTAAGTTCCCGTGATGGAGTGCTCGGCGGTGCTGTAATGCATCCCAAAAGGATTGGCCAGACGCTGATGACTAATGCCCGACAAGGCGCGGGCCAACAGCCCGCTCCCAGATTAGGGGGAGGAATGGGACGCTACTCCTCCGCCGCCAACGCCGCGAATCAACCAGCAAATAAGAGAGAGGGAGGAGGACAAAAAACAGAAGAAGAAAGGACGACAGCGGACAGAGATCCGACTGGGCATCGAGTGGGCTAATGGTTGGGGTCAGTGGTGCCAAAACATGAGACGCAAGCCAAAGAATCATCACCTGAGAACCACAGTCACATCTCATAGCCACGATGAGACGCCATTCCTTATACAAAGCTGCATTACACTTGTGCACACACCCCCACACACACATACATAAAACATGCATCTCCTCTAAGAGGAAGTGAGCACTTCTCTTCTCCTTGTTGCGGTCAGCACCAACACAGTCTCTATAAGCGCTCAAGAGGCTGTCAATCAAAAACGCCAAATACCGTGGCAAGATGACAGCCATCCAATTACGGCCCAGCCATTTAGAGTTCTGTGAGAGAGCGGAGATAACACGCTGCTCCACACTAACAGTAATAAGCTCAGGTCATAGTTATGGAGCGGCTATACAGGAGCATGTCCATGTCGGTACCCAGGGACAGGCTATACTTCACAGAGGAATTTAATGGATGTCCCTCTCTGCCTGTGTCCCTTGGCACTTTGCCTTCCTCTACCCATCTGTTTCTCTCTCTCTCTCTCTCAAGAGTTAAGCCCCTCTGAGGCATGGTAACTTTCCATCCACATGCCCCAACAACCCATTCCAGAATACCACCACAAACACACACCCCAACAAGCAAAATATGCCAACTCCCACAAACGCATACATAATGTAAACACACACCTGCTAGCTTTTTCTTAATGGTTTTGGGGAGTTAGACACCCCAGCCATAGAATCAGCTAGCCGTGGCAGTACCCATTCTTCAGACAGGGCATTAGGAAGCATCTGAACAACAGATCGGGAGCCCGGGGGCATCAATCTGTGACTTTGGGCTCGGCTACACTGGCCTGGCGCTGACGCGTGAGCAAGGGAGAGTGGGATAGGAGAGCTTTGCCATCCACAAGAGAGAAGGGGAGGAGTAAAGTAACTAACAGAGAAGAGGAGGAAAGAGTGCGCAGGAGAAACAAAGAAGAAGGAAAAAAAGAAAAAATAATGTGTGTGAGAGAGAGAGAGGCGTCTGAGAGGGTGGGCAAGTAAGCAGCAGAGAAAGTCAGACAGAAAAAAAGTGCAATAAATGAACAGAGGCCTGGCCTCCACATGTCCACAGACCGCAGCAGGGTCTGTTATGGGTGGCCAGCAGATAACGCAGACTAATTACAATAGCCATCTCTGTATCTGTGCTTATTTAATTAGCAAAGCAAAGAGGCATAAAGGCAGACACAAGCAGCAAGCCACTATCAACTAAAACACACACGCACAGCCTTAAACGCACAAACTTGGAACGAGGTACAAAACTTCACACCCCCAAATTGATCTCCGTGCCGAAATAAAAGGTGCCGCAACTTTAATGACCACTAAATTACGCTCAGCACTGAAGCACAGTTCTAAGTCATTAATTACAACAGTGGGGGCCTTTGCGTGTAACACCCAGCTAATTACCTGGGCTTGCTACGCCACTGCACACAACAGAGTAAAGGCCTCGCATGGAGCAGAGGAGATGGTGGTGTGTATGGTGTTTGATCTAGGCAGACCTGAGTAACATCTCAACTACAGAGTGAGCCAACACACGCTAACGCACATACACACTGAAGAGCTAACAAAGAGCACACACCTGCACGCTCATATTCCGCATTTAACTTTAAACCAAATGTTCAGCCTCTCCACCAAAAGCAGTTTCGTAACGCGGCAAAACACTAACACAACCACACACACACTTGATATGCCTTCATGCTACCAGAGAGAAACAAGTGCAGCGCTAGCTGACTGCAGTGAAGTGTTTGTGCACAATAAAGAGGAGCTCATTTTGTGTGCTGGAACACACACACACACACAGGCTGCCTGTCTGCTGTCACAGAAATAATAACTGTTTAATCCACTTCTACCCAGAATAATTACGAGCAGCACCAACGAACGGAGACATAAGTTACAGCTAATTTAATTAGCGAATGTGTGTGTGATGGTGGCGGTGGGGGTGTGAGCCTTTCAGCCTGCTATGGAGACAAAAGCGGAGTGAGAGGATGCTGAAAGAACGGAGGCGACTAATTGAAACGGCTTCCAAGTTTATTGAACTTAATTGGAAAGATACGGTCGTGGAAAACAGGAGAAATCCTTTAGATCAGGCTTAAGAGCGCCACCTGGTGTATGACATCTTCTCACAAATCATTCCCACTCATTGCGATATTTCACAACGCCTTCATAACATGCTTGGCAGCTGCACAACAAGAAACAATGCCTCAACTGGACACTACACATGCAGCCTGACTCAGTGGTGTCAAACACAGGCTTGACCGCCACTACAGGCCAGCTCTGCGCAGCCATCTTGCAAAACGGGTCCATTTACCACCGCTAAGTGGCTACTGTGAATAAAGCTTTGGCATTGTGAAGAGCCTCTTCACCCAGAGCCAAAGTCCAATATGGTGAACAGAAACAGCTTCAGCATCCCATAGTCTGTAATCCTGGCCATCATCTCCAGCTCAGGGTCACTGAGTTACCAACGCATCCAACACCAGCAGTCAGCGCACACACACACACACACACACACACACACACACAAACACACACCAGGAGACCATCTGACCATTTCAGAGGCAACAAACACTACTAGAGAGAGCAGGACAGTAGCAGGACAGACACAGCAATCAAATTGTAACGAGATGACTCAAGTAGTAACAAATCACAATCAGAACAGTAACACACACGCACACACTCACCGGAGTCGTTGCGCAGGTAGGAGGACATGGCGGGGATGAGGCAGGACTGGCTGAGCAGCTCCTGCAGCACCGAGGGGAGAGCGGTGCTGTTGTGGCCCCGGCTCTCACTGCTGGGGGCCTCGCCGTGGTTCAGGCAGCCGGCTGGGTTGATGTAGCTGGCCAGAACCTACGGAGGGTCACACACAGACACACACACACACACACACACACACAAAAGGAATGGGTTTGAATCCAATACCACTTAGCAAGGTTTGATTTAGCACCAACCACAGTGTCGCACAGTCAACTCACAACAATGGCAGTCTGAGTGTGCCACAACACCACTTGAATTAATTAGCAAAGAAATACAGTCTGGACTTGCAGCCCCGTGGCTGAACTTGGCAGCTGGCCCCCTTATGGCCTGTAAGTAATATCATCCTCCACACCTGTGCGAGCACATACACACACCTGCTCACAGTGAGTAGGACAGCCACATAGAATAGGAATGAGTGTGACACTGACCTAAAAGAGAGAGGGCACATGCTACTGTGACTGTCATACAACACTCTCTGGGATAGCGTATGCACTCAAGCGTAGATTTATAGAGGCATGCATACCGCACATACACAAGCACACAACTTGGGTGTAGAGATTGATTGTTTAGGCACACATAGACTAAATCCATCTACACATCTATCTATACATCTATCGATACATCCATCTATCTATCTATCTATCTATCTATCTATCTATCCATCCATCCATCCATCCATCCATCTCATGTCTTAAATACATCTGCACCTACAACACAACAAATGTGATGAAATACAATAGAGCATAAAACTTTCCTACTCTGGTCATCTATAGTGGATCAGTAACAGGCTCATACACCAACCACCACTATTACTGCCATTACAAAAAACACATTCAGTCAGCCATACACTCGCACTCCATCCTTGACACCGATATTCACAGACAAACACACACACACACTAACAAAGACACAAGCACACGCAGGGCGCTCACCTGCAGTAGGCAGGTGACGTGCTCCTCCTCCAGGCGCTGCTTGGTGAGGGCCTGCTCCACGTCCCAGCCCGAGGCGGTGGAGCCGGTGCCGAAACCCGTGCCCTTGGCCCAGTACAGCTGCTGCTCCTCACTGGTGCCGCCGCCGTGGCCCGACACCACCTGCGGCTGAACGGAGACACAGAGGGGGGGAGAGAGGGAGGGAGGGAGGGAGGGGGAGGACAGGGAGGGAGTCGGGGGAAAGGAGAGAGAGTAGAGGAGACAGAGAGAAGAAGAGTGATAGACAAGAGGTCAGGAGTGAGAGAAATGGATAGGAAGAGACAGAGAGAGAGAGAGAGAGAGAGAGAGAGAGAGAGAGAGAGAGGAAGGAAGAGGGGGATGGGAAAGGGAGTCGGGGGAAAGGAGAGAAAGTAGAGGAGAGAGAGAGAAGAAGAGTGATAGACAAGAGGTCAGGAGTGAGAGAAATGGATAGGAAGAGACAGAGAGAGAGAGAGAGAAAGAGAGAGAGGGGAGGGAAGGAGGGAGGGGTAGACAAGGGGTCAGGAGTGAGAGAAATGGATAGAAAGAGACAGAGAGAGCAAAGACAAAAAGGGGGGAGAGAAGGAAAGTGCGTGACTTGTTATTTACTTGCTCCTAAAATAACAAACACACAGAGCTGCTGCCAAGTGCTGCCACCATCAAACTGAGTATTTGTGTGTGTGTGTGTGTGTGTGTGTGTGTGTGTGTGTGTGTGTGTGTGTGTGTGTGTCTAGAAGAGCATACCCTCTGGAGTGAGAGATTAGTTGATGATGTGAGTGGGAGCATCAAAAAGGTGTTTGTTGGACAAGCAAATCCAGAGTGAGCACCTCTCTGATCAAATAAACGGTAAATACAGTGTGTGAAGAACAAATATTATGACAGTCTGCTGTAAACCTATTAGGGAGCGCGTTGACGTGCCAAGCACCTAGCACAGAGCTTGTGGTGGTGAGGAGACCACACATTAAACCAGAAACTTGTTTGAAGTGTACACACACACACACACACACACACACACACACGTCATATTGCATCCCAGGACCCTCCTATAAAAAGGAGTTGCATTAGGAATGTGAGTGGGCACGAGGGTGCTGTCGTCTTCACGTAAGAGCAGGTCACGTCCACTGATGCGTCAACTTTGACACTCACCCGCCTTGACATTCTGCGTGAGCCTGAAATCGGCGGGCGAGCACGCCGCGTGGACACACACAGTCCAAGAATGCCCGGTCTCCGTGGAAACGTTGACAGCCGTGCCTACCGGCAGAGCTCAGGGCGCAAGGTGGTTGGATGTGTGTGTGTGTATGTGTGTGGGGCCGCCAAACGCATTCCCCCATGGAAGCAGCTGTCAGCCCGGGCTACAGAGGAGCGAGTCCAACCCTTGCATCACTCGCCAATACAGGACATGTTACCCCTTCAATGACCTCTCCTCCTCTCTTTCTTTATCTTTTCTCCTCTCTCTCTCTCTGAGTTGGGAGGGAAGGGGTACTCTTGTCTGTGCTTATGCCATCAGTTTGAGGGCAAACTACTGCTGAGAGACCTAATGTGACAGCGACAATTATCATTGGACAAACATTTGAAGAGGAGAATCTGTGATGGTGTTTCATCGCAAGGTGTACATGCTGCCGAAGAAAAGGCAACAAAAAAGGGAGAAGTCCGTCCAGAGTTGCACTGTGCTGAACAGTAAACAAAAAAGCAAAGCACACACTAGCAGGTTAAATGTAGAGGTCAGCTCACACCCTGTACATACAGACTGTGACTGTGTGTGTGTGTGCACTCATTTCACACACATTGTGCTTGGCATTCCCCTGAGGTCCAATGTCATTTCAGACAGAGGTCTGTCTGCATGTGTATGTATCCGTGCGTGCGAGCATGTGTGCGCACGTGTGTGTATGTTGGTCGCTCAGCACCACGGATTCGGCTTTTGCCCTCGGCATAGCGTGGGCGAAGACTGATCACTCAGCATCACCACCGGTCACTTTCACACACACAAGCCCGCACGCACACACACACACACACACACACACACACGAGTGTGGGCCTTGACCGCAAGCTACTGCCACTGCGCTCTTATCTCCAACTGGCCGACTGGCGAGCCCACAGTAATGGCTACCCGCCCACCCCAAGGACGACCATTACCACGGTGACAAGGTCCTGGCCGCTGCTCAAGGCATCTGCCCAAGGAGCAGTCCTTGCGCCGGGAAACGCCATAAATCCCCACAAAACAACTTAAAAGGGGGTGAAAAAAATAAAAAGAACAGGGAAATTGTGTCCAAAATCCAATTTTGTGGCCTTCTGTCTGTCACAAGAGAAGGCTTGGAGTGAGTGCCAGGAACTGCTTTGGTGAAATGGGGAAATCAAATCAACATATTCATCACTTCCATTTAAGATAACAATACTAATGCACTCAGCTATTCAGGTGCACCTGTCTAAGTGTCTGTGCAAAGTAGTTTTGGACAGAGTAAAATCACTCCACTTTTTTCAGACGCAGTAGGGCAGCAAGTCTTCAAATCAGTCCTCATTCAAGCCACCTCAGTTTTACTCAGCGTGAGGTCAAAAGGAGGTTGGTCCTCAGTCCTCCTGACCAGCCCCAGGTCAGAGAGGAGGAACACACAGGGCACTAGTCAAGCAGGCGTACAGTATGTGAAGGCATAGCCACCAGCCAGGGGTGCGTTTCCTTAGTTGCTAACTAAATTTGTTAGTTGCAATGCAATTTCCCATTGCCAACCGATTACAACATGTTAGCAACTATGGTTTTGGGAAATGCACCCCAGGTCAGTCAGAGACACTCAAAACTCATGTAAATCAGGTTTCTCATCAAAGTATACTTGCGTATACAAGGAATTTCGTCTCTGCATTTATCCCATCCGTGAATTAGTGAACACACAGTGAGGTGAAGCACACACAAAGCCGGAGCAGTGAGCTGCCTTGCTGCAGCGGCGCTCAGGGAGCAGTGAGGGGTTAGGTGCCTTGCTCAAGGGCACTTCAGCCGTTCCTACTGGTCGGGGATCGAACCGGCAAGCCCGAAGCCCTAACCAGTAGGCCACGACTGCCCCCCTCATGGACATCTCATCAGAGAAGTCACACCAAAACAACCTCACTCATGCTCCATACACACAGTGTACCAAGGTGTCCCATCAATACTGGTGCTTCACTGTCCATGCATTTACACCTAAAGCAGATGTTTCACAGTGCTGTGTCCCGTCTTTCTTTTCGAAAAGAACCAAACCAAAGCATTTTCTGGTCTGAGTGCTCCAAACGACGGTGTCTTGAGGTTACTTGTATATTAACGTCCATTCTGCTTGCAGCTTCCATCTCACTGCGGCAGCTTTGCCTGCTGGTTTTACTGCAGTGGATGTGGTCAGAAACACAGCACTAATCTAAGCCTGGGAAAGCTCTGGGCTCGGTTTTTGGCTATTTTATTGTTTTCCAAGATTTTTCCTCTGCTGCTCAGATGCTGCAAAATACACACATACACAGACATCTGTGTCTACCTCTTAGAACCAAAGGGGAAAGAGCCTGTGTGAAGTCTAGACAGAGTGGATGTCTGGGTGAAGGAAATTAAGTTTGCTTTGGAGGTGTGTGTGTCTGTGTGTGTGTAAGTCTGGAGAGGTGCCCTCATTCACACAGAGAGGAGGAAAGAGTGTGGCTCTGAGAATAAGCCCAAATGCCTCTCTCTCTCAACAACTCCACTCAGTCTTTATGAGTGCCTGGTAAGAGTGTGTGTGTGTGTATGTCCTCTCTCAGGCTGCTGTTGGAGCTTGGAATAGGCACGGTGGGAGAGGGACAGGACGTGCGTGCGTGTGTGTGTGTGTGAGTGAATGTGTGCGTGAGTGCATGAGTGAGTGAGTGAGTGAGTGTATGCGTGCGTATCTCACCTCGTTCTGGTTGCCATTGGTGCTGGGCACACGCGGGGCGTGGTGGCTGAGGGCGGACAGGCAGGCCAGGATGAGGTGGATGGCGCCGATCTCCAGGGCCATGCGGCGCAGCAGTAGCCCGTCGTCGGTGGTCAGCGGCGTGGAGCTGAAGAGGGCGCGCAGCACGTGGAAGGGCAGCGTGGGCAACACGTTAGCTGAGGGAGACTGCAGGATATGGCCTTGATAGAGAGAGAGAGAGAGAGATTGACTTTTAAAGTTCCTTTATTGACAGTCAAAAAAGGTAACCAGGTAACATTAAAACCAACCCATAATAAAAATTCCCTCCACCCCCCAACCCCACCCTCCCCAAACGCACATCCACAAAATATTCAAAAACAAATTACCACAAAAAAAGAAAAAACAAAAGTACACAATCAACCAGACAAGACAGACCAACCTAGCTATCAGTCACCCATCATACGGCTTAAAACTTGAACAGTAATTCCCCTCCTTCATCCAGTGCACAAATACAACCCTCAACCCCCCCCATGTTCCATTAAAAGTCTCAAGATCACCAATTAGCTGATAATACTTGTACTCAATCCTCAGACTTGTGGCCAAGAGAGAGAATTAACAGAATGCCCAAAATTCGAATCAATTCGCAATAAATACTTCCCAAAAATGAAAGAAAAAATCCCTGATTTCTATGACCTACCAAACCTGAATACTATACCTATTGGGAGAAGACACAGACAGCTGTATTACTGCTGCCCAATATGTCCTTGCCTGTCACCAGCGGAGAGACACTGAGTGATTTCTGTATGCATGTACATGTGACACACACACACACACACACACACACTAATTCAACACAGTCCCCTCATGTTGTACCATACTAGGAGTTTCTACGCAGTCCACTTTATATATGTGCCCTGATATATTGTATGTCTGTTATGTCTAAGTTTGTTGCCTGTGTTGAGTCACTCAGAACTCGAACTCGATACTCAGACACAGACAAAAAAAAACATGTTCTTTACACTTTGTCCATGTACCCCTATCCCTTGTATATACCTGTATAATTGCTTAGATTCTGATACTGTACATGTATGAGAGAGAGAGAGATGTTGAAATCAGGAGCAGAGCTGGGGAATAACACAGACCTAGGGCGTACTGTAACTGCACAAGAAAGAGATGCTGCATCAAAGACAAAATGAGGCATAAGGCATCCTTTCAAAATTACTTCTTTCAGAGGGAACTTTTTCTGCAACGAGAGCCCTTTGTTGGTAAAGGGAGTTCACAGAGGGTTGTTAGAATCAAACCAGCGTGTAACACTCAAAGGCAAGTTTATCAGGGTCATTCTTCTTTCAGGATAAGGCAAAGAATATTTAGATTCTTAACCAAAGGCATTTTTCAAAGTCTATGTGCAATCAGCGGCATTAAGTAACTCGCGAGAGACGATGCATTTGAAGTGTCTTTGAGTGATTGGTCTGATGTTGGATGTGTTGCTGGTTGGGTTGTCTGAGTGCATCGTAATGATGTCGGGAGGACCTTGCGTTGTGTGTCCTCATTCTTGATTTTGTAGCCAAAAGTTAAAAGACTTGTTTAACTGTGTGTGTGTGTGTGTGTGTGTGTGTGTGTGTGTGTGTGTGTGTGTGTGTGTGTGTGTGTGTGTGTGTGTGTGCGTGAGAGAAAGAGACAGAGTGTATTTACAAGAACAGTAAACGTCTAATCAACGGCTAGACGAGAGATATCCTCCATCCTCTGGAAAAAATTACAAGGGTATGGTGAAAGATGATCTCATCAACTAATCAAACGCTATGTCTTCCCTCAGAGGAGATGAAGGCAAACTAAGTCACAGCAGCCGAGGACACAAATGGACAGCCACACATACGTGCACATACGCGCACACACACACACACATCCCCACATGTTGGCCAGGGACTGAGGACAACTTAATTTGGCAGGCTGATCATGTTTAGGCTGTGTGACTGGTGTCATAACACAAGCTGGCTCTGGCAAAACACTATCCATCAATCACAGGCTCCCGCTGTTCTCTCAAGGACTGGGGACAACAAGGGGAAAAACAGCCCTGCCTGGGGGACGCGCACACACACACACACGCACACGCGCACGCGCACACGCACACGCACACACACCAGATCTAGTCAGAGTTCTGATCTATGAAAGGGCGGAACTTTGTCCACATGTTACAGGAAGTCTTCCTTGTATCCATTTCCCATGATCCCTGGATCCTTTGTGCTTCGTGAACCATAGGTCTTGCCAGTGTGCGCACCTAGGCTCCTAATTGACTGTGCCCAACTACAATTGCAGTCAATGGACAGAGAGAAGTCAGCTACATTATATCACTGGCCGGCTAAGTTTTTCATCAGTCGATGGAGCAGACGCATTGATCGGCTGCGCCAGCCAAACCCGATCAATCAGCTGCCTGTCAAGTGGAGTTTGGGCACTTGAGGAAGTGAATGACCCGGCGCTGGGATGGCCATTGATTTTCCTGCAAACACGTACTCAGACAGATAACGTGGCCCCTGAGATCTAAAAGGCTTTCCTCCCCTCTCCAAAATAACAAGACTCCAGAACCACTGCTTCTCTGGGCCAACATGACACTGAAGGGAAACTCCTACTTCATAGACCCTTTTAATCTGTTGCCAGAGGATCTCCAGTTGAAATGTTCAACTGTGCAGAAATAATAAATATAGACAGTGCTTTTCAAATAAAACCAAGCCTCTTTCCGTTTCAAGGCATTGCATTCGTGTACAGTCGTGGGCCTTCACATTCGGTTCACTGTTCATTTAGAAATTCATCGGCAGCACTGTGAGTCTAGAGGTACAGCAGCCGCATCGCTATGGAGACGGCAGACTGGTGGTACTTACTGCCCTCTCCGTCGTCCGTCACTCCCAGCACGAGGCGCAGCAGGCACTGGGCGTGCTTGCGCTCCTTGAGCAGCACCTCGGCGTAGCCAGGCAGGCGCAGGAAGAGGCCGAAAGCGGCCAGCGAGTGGGCCGGGATGGGCGACATGGTCTGCACCGGCGACTTGATGGGCGGCGGCTCGGCGGCGATGGTCTCGGGCGCCTCGTAGACCAGCTCGCCCGACTGCTCGATGGTCACCCACTCAAACTGGTCGCTGTCCTTGGGCTTCTCCTGGGTGCTGGAGGCCACCACTGGAGCGCTCACCTACAGAGAGAGAGAGAGAGAGAGAGAGAGAGAGAGAGAGAGAGAGAGAGAGAGAGAGAGAGAGAGAGAGAGAGAGAGACAGAGAGAGAGAGAGAGAGAGAGAGAGAGAGAGAGAGAGAGAGAGAAGGGAGGAATAAAGGAGCATGGAGGGAAAGAGAGTGAGGCGGTCATATTGACAGACAGAGACAGACACATAGCATAGGAGATGGGTAAAGAAGAGGACAGGAGAGAGAAGGAAAGAGAACAATGGAAACAAGAAAACAAGGGCAAAAGAACAACGGACAGAACAGACAGAAAAGGGGGGGGGCATTAAGAGGAAAAGGAGTGATGGAGGGAGACAGAGACATCAAAGAGAAGAGGAGGGATGAGCAGAGTGAGAGCGGGGAAAAGACGAGAGGATGGAGAATGGTAGAGGTCAGGTGTTGTCCGACAGGCAGAACACGATGTGCTGAGTCTAGAAATGTCAGTGTGATGCGGGAGGTCAATATCAAAGAGGTTGTTGGAGACTGTATGTTCGCGTACACTGGGGTCATTACAGCTGGGGAGGAAGGGCACTGGTGCACACATGTAAACACGGGAGGGTGGGAGGGAGTTGTGCATCCAACTTCAGGCTATACAACATGAGGTAATAAACATTTGGACCTGAAGTAAGCCACTTATAAAAAAAACGGATGACGGCAAGCTCTAGGGGATATTTTTTCCCCCCTCCTAAATGCAGACACCCTTCAAAAATTCACAAAAGAACTTCTGATCATACACTGAATAGGCTCCCTCAATTATTTATCAAACCTGGATAACATAAGCAGGTCAGTCTACCATGGAGGGGAGTTATATAATGCAATACTGACCAAAATGGCTGAATAATTCAAACCTGCTGAAACAGACAGGATATGAGTGAGGGGAGAGTGAGGGGGATAAGGCGGACAAAGCAGCTGACAAACTAAAGCCGCATTCTAAATTCACCACCTGGCTCTCCGACTAGGGGCCCTTGCCGCTCCTACATGCTGTACATCTCAAGGCTTTCATTTAGCTCCAGCACAAAAGGCACAGCCGGAGCGAGGAGAGAGAGAAAGAAAGAAAGAAAGAAAGAAAG
Source organism: Alosa alosa (assembly GCF_017589495.1). NCBI lineage: Eukaryota > Metazoa > Chordata > Actinopteri > Clupeiformes > Clupeidae > Alosa > Alosa alosa. Next base: position 20,246,366 of record NC_063206.1, on the reverse strand, counting down.
AAAGAAAGAAAGAGAGAGAGAGAGAGAGAGAGAGAGAGAGAGAGGCAACCTAGCCACAGACACTCGCCTACATCTGCAGAGCTCTATCAGGTGAGGAGACCGATGTCTGCACCCTAAAATGTCCGGCTTACAATCTTTTTCTGTGAGATACTAGATCGTTACGACTAAACAGCAAAGCTCAAGCAATGCTGGGGTATGATGGGTAGCTGAGAGAGGGCTGCTGGCGGGGCAGACTGGTGTATCTGTGTGTGTGTGTGTGTGTGTGTGTGTGTGTGTGTGTGTGTGTGTTAGGGATGAGGATAATGGCTGGGGGGGAAGCTGCTGATGAGCGAGGCTAAGGGCGGCGGCGCTGATTGAGGGAACTGGGCTGAGGCGCTGACAGGCACTGCTGACGCCGGAGCTGGAGGAGATGCCGGAGGATTTAGATGCAATGCTATTTGGCGATAAGCAAGTTTAAGTGTGTGTGTGTGTGTGTTCCTAGTCACTCTAGCATAAGGATGCCCCATCACTCATGCAGGTTCTGGCTGCTTCCCATGTAGTCTGCATCAACTCGGTTGGTCCAGACAACAGCAGTGTCAGCAAACTCCCAACCACACACAACCCTATCAGAGGAACGACCTCCATGACAGACTGCATCATCTAAGTTTGACCTTTTTGGCTCGAGCCAGTTTACACCCTCCGTCCTGCCGCGGCAGGTGGAGGTTAGGTGGTGTCGGGCATTGTACCTGCTGGATGACGTCGGGGTAGAGCATGGGCAGCCTCTCGGCGATCAGGGCCAGGCCGCCCATGCCGGCGAACACCTGCAGGGGGGACTGGATGGGGTTGGTCTCCAGCAGGGACTCGTCGATGGCTGCGTCCAGACACTCCTCGCCCGGAGTCATGGGCTCGTCCTCGGGACAGCTGCTCAGCATCTCACTGTGTTCTGGAGAGGGTAGGAGAGAGCGAGCGAGAGAGAGAAAGAGAGGAATGAAAGAATGATGATGTGAAAATGAAGATGGAGTTACATAATGACAAAGAGGTTGAGGAAGAGAGAGGGGGAGAGAGAGAGAGAGAGAAAGGAAGGAAGGAAGGAAGGAAGGAAGATCATAAGAGGGGAAGGGGAAGAATAAAACACAAACTTCAGAAGGGCAATAAAGAGATGCACATAAAACAAACTAACAATGGTAACAAAACTTTGTTGTGAGGATAATTCAGTCAAACCCAGGTGCTGAAACAAACAAGCCTCTGATGAGCTGTGCAATGGCTTTCACAAAAGACGCCACCACACAGAGAAGGCAATCATGGAGGAGGAGGGAGAGGGGGGCTAGGAGGAAGAGGTAGAGTCTTCTAAGAAAGCTGCAACACAGTCTTTCCAAAGGTTTATGTGATGGGGGGGGCTTGGTGGCACTTAAAAATCAGGACGTGCTTAGTGTCAGTGAGTGGTTCCTTGAGGACACAATGACACCGCCTATAGAAAGGCGGAAAGATCTAGAAGAAAGAGAGAGCGACTGAAAGATACAGGGGCAGTGGAGGATAAGTCTGAACCCCTTCAGTGCTCCTTCTCTCTCCCTCTGCTAAACCAACCTGACTGCATCACACAGGAGGGGAAGGGGGAGTACCGGGGTGACCAGGAAGATGAACCGATTTTCTGTTTTTCTACTTTTCTGTGCCTAGTTGTTTTTAAGGTCACATGAACCAGGTGTTGACTCACAGCTCTGTACAAAAACACACACATAACATACACACACATACAAACAAACAACAAAAACAAGGTAGAAAAAAAATCTCCTCCAAGAGAAAGTGGATGAATTATTCAATGCAACTCTCCTGCTGGGATTCACTGTCCTTTTAAATAGTAGTGAATTCTGACTAATAAGGTATATAACAGCAATGCTCCGTCTGGACCTTCAGATTCAATTATGCCGAGGAAGAAAGACAATGTCAGAGAGTGAGTCCATTAGTGAGGCAGGGAATGAGACAGTGCCACAAAGCAGAGAGTGAAGGAGAGTGTGACTGTGTGACTGTGTGTGTGTGTGTGTGTGTGTGTGTGTTCCTCTGCAAAGAAAAACAGACCACACAGAGAATATCTAAGCAGCCCCTTAGCGCGAGCTGTGGTTGTACTTCAGTCGTCAGCCGCATCAGAGAGGAGTTAGCACGTCTTCCACAGAGTACTGAAGAGATTTTTCTTCTGCAGGTGCGAAGCGCCCCTTTCAAGACTCTGCCTTCACAAACACACACACACACACAAAGACGAGGGAGGGAGTTGGCAGGAGTGACCCAACCCTGTTTCTATAAAGAAATGAATATGGAGTCGTCTTGCTTAAGAGCTCAGCCGTTCCCTGAGCTCCACGCATCTTTAGCCTGCTACCATCCACACTTCTCTCTCAACACATGAGAGGGTTGGTGTCACGCAGAGGGTGGGTGGGTGTGGGGGCATCCTGCCGCTAAAAGGCTCAGTCGATTTTACCAGAGCTTTTAAGGGAGCTCCTCATCTACCTCAACCTCAATAGGGTCCTAAAGGTTAGTGGTGCGAGGTTGAAAATGGCTTGTGCAGGTGGGACCTTACGTCAGATTCCCTGCCAACGAAGAGATTACTTTCCTCTCACTCGTATACATTTGCTGTCCATTATTATGCCGTATACATTCCCTTCCCTCTCTCTCTTTCTCTCCTACTCTTCCTTTGCCTGATTGGAAAGGGTCCCTGAGGTCCATGTTGGACATAACATCCTCTTAGTCTCCTCTGGTGGAAAACTAGAGGTGGATGTCCAAAGTAAGCTTCCAAGGTAAAGAGCACACAGGTCTATGGTGAGTGAAAAAAAAAAACAGAGTGGCTAGAAAGCCACTTACGCACTAATCTTATGGGAGTGAGATAGTGCTATCTGAAACACATTTAACTTGCTTGATCGCTTTCGCTTGCTTGATCATGCAATAATCATTTCAAGGGAGCTTTAACGGAATAGCTTATGGACTGAAAAAAAGTTTTGAATGAATCATTCTAAGAAAATTCAGTCAGTTTGCATATCTATACACATGCTTGTATCCAGTGACAAACCCCGTTTTGGAAATCTGTGAGACACTAGCCTGAGAGGCAAGCAGGCTGATGCTGTTCTGGGTGGTTTAGATCAGTGACAGGAGGAGTCTCTTGCTGAGCCTCTCAAAGCGGGGATTGAGGGCTGCCTGTGATCTCCCTCCCTTGTTTTCTGCTGCTGGTCACTGCGGTGACTGCCAATCGCCCACGGAAGAGTGCACAGAACCTACGGGTTCTTGGGCTCTGGCGTCACACTCCAACACAAACACACACACATGCACGCGCACGTGTGCGCACACACACACACACACAGAGACATAGACACAGACACACACTTACACACACAGACACCGACACCCACAGACATGGGGTTCTTTGTTGTTGTGACACCAAGCGTAACTATCTGTTTGCACTGTAGGATAAACAAACGCACAACAAATAGAGGGGGGTGCACACTGCATGCAGCGAGGACGGATTTAAAAAAGAACAAAGAACTCAGCAGAAAACAAAAGTGAGAGAGAAAAAAAAAAAAGCTGGAGGAGAGAAGAAGGGAAGAGGGAAGAAGTATAAGCAAGCATTAAAAAAAAAAAAAAAAAAAAGAAAAAAAAAGAACCATGGCGAGGCAAGGAGAGTGTGGTGAGAGGGAGGAGGGGGATGGGGAAGGGCAAATGAGGGAGAGAGGGATAACGAGACAGATTCACACTGGGGGCAGTTGTGGGCATGACCTATACGCCGGCCCTGCGGTTTCAATGTCAGATTAAAAGGAGATTGCCGCAGCAGTCTACGGCATTTCTCAACAGGACCCCCACTTTAGCAGACAGGCACACTCCGACATGATATGGGTCCGGGGGTGAGGCGGCACGTTCTTGAGGTTGCCTGCGCAGCACGGGCGGCTAATATACAAAAGACACGAGTGGGGAAGTCACTACAGCAAGCAGCTGCACACATGCACTCTTCCTGGATGCGTGCCCGAAGACCAGCGGAGGTGTGTGCGATCCGTATGTGAGGAAAGACAAGTGTTTTTGTGTGTGTGTGTGTGTGTGTGTGTGTGTGTGTGAGAGAGAGAGTGAGAGACAGTCATCTAGACAGATCAGTATCAATCAAGCTCCATTCGTGACCACAGGCAGCAAAGGAGAGCAGAAGGGGACTTTCTAAAATTACCAACGTGACCTAATTTTCCAAACAGCTCTGATGGTGGTGGTGGTGGTGGGGGGTTCCTGCATGTGAGGGTTCAAACACTCATGAAGAAAGATCAGCAGGCTCAGAAATGTGAACATGCCAAGCCATTGTTCTGGTGACTCGTGTCGATATGAAATATACCCTACACCCGACTTACACAAGTTTATTCATCCTATTTTCAGAAACTGATAAAAGTTCAGCTTCTGGATGCTAATTAGATAAGGCCTTTTAAGGTATTTTGGGGCTGCACATGGGACAAGCCACAGTGGTGAAAACAAGGAGATGCGTCTGGTTTATTCTTTCAGTGGATCAAAAGGACTTCACCCATCCACAGGCTACTCAATATTACAACCAAACTGTTCTGGGCTTCAGCTTAATCATTTTGATGAATAAAAAATCTAGAATAACAGACTCGCTTGCTAGTGCCTCCAGATAATAAAGATCTATTTTCTTTGTAAGTTTTCTCCCCATCTTCAAAGGCCACTACGAGTTGAATAAGCTGCCCACAGAAAGATGAGAGATGCCTGCAGCTGGCAGGTTCTATTCAGCTATAGGAGCTTTGAGCAGACAATCCCTCCATTGCCGCATGCAACTGGGAGTTAATGGGAGGCACTGGAACAGGCTCTGCAGCCCGGAGCCTGTGAAATGCACTGAATCGGTCAGATTCCGGCTTCCCGCCGCTGCTTCTCCATTCCAAGCACAAAGGTGAGGAAAGCCGCAGCCCTGAAACCTGAATACAGCTAAACAATCAGCTTTTCCGCCTCTTATATGCACGTCACGCCATTTTCCACTCTTTTCAGTGCCACTCACACACAAAGAATCGGCATAATAAGAGTATGAGAGAGAAAGAAAGAAAGAGAGAAAGAAAGAGAAAGAATGGAAGAAAGGAAGACAGAGGAGAGGAAGAGAAAGGGGCATAGAAAAGGACTCGGAGAAATTAATAGCCAAGCGTTCCTTCACGCCTCCAATTCATTAAGAGAAGAATGATACACAGCAGAATGAGTTCAGCGACTCGCCTCTCGCTCTTTCCTCCACCCAGACATGATGTCTGGCAATGGCACCTTATGCGTGTGTGACTGTGTGAAGCCTGGCTTTGAGGGGAGGGAGGGAGAGGGAGAGAGAGAGAGAGAGAGAGAGAGAGAGAGAGAGAGAGAGAGAGAGAGAGAGAGAGAGGGGGAGAGAGAGAGAGAGAGAGAGAGGGAGGGAGCGGGAGGGGAGAGCATGGCCATCTATCCCAGAGTGGAATGAGCTGTCAGGACTGGAGAGTGCATGAGGAGCAGAGAGGTGGTGCTTGGGGTTAGCGATGGGGAGAGGGCTCCGTTTATAGACTATTTACACAAGATGCCCTCCAAAAGCAGTGACTAATGGCACAACACGGCTGGGCCAGGTGGGACCAAAAGAGATGGCACCCTGGCACACACATGCACAGGGTGGATGTGTGGATAGTTTGTGTGTGTGTTTGTGTTTGTGTGTGTGTGTGTGTGTGTGTGTGTGTGTGTGTGTGTATGTCAGACAAAGCCAAGGAGATAACCAGGTCATGTGTGCGAGTGAGTGAGTGAGTCAGAGCCGGTGTGTGTCGGTGTGTGTGTGTGTCTGGACAACCTGTACCTTTCTCTGTGCGTAGGCGCTTGAAGGAATCGGTCTTGGACAGGCCCGGGTCAGCGATGAGCTTGGAGCCCAGCTTGACAGTCATGTCGATGGAGCGGTAGCCCTGGGGCAGCTTGCGATCGTACAGCAGGGTCAGCAGCTGGGCCAGGGTCATCTCTCCAGGCAGAGGTTGACCTTTGAGTGGGCACAAAGAGGGTTAAAGGTTGTATCAGCGATAGTGGGGATACGTCACTTCTGTTAATGTTCAAACAAAACAGAGCTAGTTCGCTACTTCCTCCCCCTCCCTCCCATGCAATTAAAACTCTCCTAAACTCACATCTTGTCGGTTATTGGTTGAAACACTTTATTTTGCTTTTGAGTGGGTTGCCAACCCTTGTTGGTAGCAACTGTTTATGTGTACAGATCTCAGAGCCTAGGGTGCCTACAGAGGCGTGGGTTTTTGATGGCCTGCTTATGGGGCAGACAGCTAGCGGACCGTTGAGAAAGATTAGATGAATGTGATCATTTATGTTTGGGCAGCTTTGTTTAGGAACAAAAGGTTCACTAAAGACCATCACCACATTTATTTATCTTTTTAGGCCGGAATGGCAAGAAAAATCTCACTTTTTGTAAAGAATAATCAACAGTTGACCAAATCTGCTACAAATGTACATGCTTCTGGATAAATCATAGACAGTGGGGAGGATATATGGGATGGGCTCCTGTATCTTTAGGGGTGTAAGGCATTGCACTACAGCAAGTTTTGCTTTAGGGGGTGGTGGACATAGGAGCGGTGATGAGGACTCTGAGATAAGGACACTGTGGCTACACCAAGGTAGAGGTCAGTGCTGTTTTTAGGAGCGCTGATCAATAGGACTCTCAGGCAGCCCCATGGCTACTACAGTATGGGGAGACTCTGAGCGAACAGGCAAGGAAGGGAGAAAGGCATAGAGAGAGTGAGTGAATGAATGAATGAATGAATGAATGAATGAATGAATGAATGAATGAATGAATGAATGAATGAATGAATGAATGAATGAATGAATGAATGAAAGAAAGAAAGAAAGGAGACAGACATGGAGAGGAAACACAAATTTGCAGAATAGGATTGTAGACATTGTGGCGGAATTGAGAGAGAGACTTCAGTGTCTCACACAGTTAGGCATCCATGTTTGATCCTAGCGTGGCTGTGGTGAATGGCCTTTACCTGGGAGCAGCTTGTGGTAGAGGTGGAAGACAGGCACACTGACGGTTTTGGCAGCAGGGTCAACGCCAGAGGAGGCAGACAGCTTGTCACTCATCACCCGACCTCGTCGAGACGGAGGCCGTGGAGGGGTGGACAGGGCCCTCTTGGACTGAGACTTCAGGCCTGTCACACAAACACACATACAATCACTTAATTTCACCAAGCACCTGTTGACTATATGGACTAGTATACTCCTAGTATGTCCTAAGCATTCATAAGAATCCAATTTGTTTTACAATGCCTGAACACAATGTTCAGACCAATTTGTCTACTTAAATAATGGTTGTATGGGGCACAAGTCTGAGCTGGCTGTGGTTGGGTGTGCCAGGGCAGTTGCCAAGTTACCTGAGGCTACGACAACACTGTAGTTGTCCTGGAAACCGTTGTCGGTCTTCATCTTCTCCTTCTCCTCGTGGTTCTTCTTCTCCTTGTCCTCCTTCTGCTCACTGATCAGCTTGGCTGTGATGCTGGGAGTGTCTGCATTATCAACAGAATGAGAGACACAGAAATAGAGAAAGAGGGAGGGAGGGAAGGAGGGAGAGAGAGAGAGAGAGAGAGAGAGAGAGAAAGAAAGAAAGAGTGAGCCCTTGGGTTGTTGACCTAAGGAGAGAAAGTTGGGCGTGCACAGCCTCAATAGCCCCACCATCAGCTGCTGAGGGCCCCAGTGCAGCGCAGCGAGGCACACACAGTAAATAGAGCCGGGCTGCTGACAAAGCGCATCTGGCTTTATTGCTTAAGTGTATAAATATTCTAATCTGATGCATTAACAAGGCCGATAACGAGCCCAGTGGCCAGGGAAGGCGAGGCGGGCATCCATCTGTTAGCTCCTGCAGAGAGAGATACACTCCATCACAGATGAATTAGCCATCAGCCGAGCCCTTGGGGGCCACAGGGAGGCTATCTTAAGTAACCCACCTTCCACACATACACAGACTCATATCTCTCACACACACACACACACACACACACACACACACACACACATATATATATATATATATATATATATATATATATATATATATATATATATATATATATATATATATATATAAGAAAATTCATATATAAATATAAGAGAATTCAAGCTGAAATGCAGACAATGTTGAGGGATCAGTGCATTTCATTGTGCAAAATGATACTGCACATCAATTTCTTCTCCACACACATACTATACGAAAGCACACACACATCTTTCAGGGTGAGGGGTCAGGAAGTCAGAGTAAATCATCACACACACACACACACAAACACAACCAAATACATTTACCTCAAGTGCCAGCTGCACCTCAGACCTTGACCAGGTATTATTACTATGGAAATGCAATATGTCCCAGGGTCATATGCATCTTTCTTCAGATACCCTGACTTGTGGATCCTTATGCACACTCAGTGGGGCTGAGGCTTTGTGCCACTGTTTGATCAGTGTAATTCTCTTTAAACACTACACTAACCCAGGATGAGGAAAGTTACTCCCGTGGTGAGATTCAGAAGTCAGAAGCTGACATGACAAAAATTATGAGCAGAAGCCTCCCATTACCTGATGTATACAACAAGCACCTGAGAGGTGAAGCCTCCTCAAGATTGAGATTCTATTCATACTTATGGCTGGAAAGTGCAGAGGTGTGTAAGTTCAAAGTGCACCTAGACATCAAGTTCTTAAGTTCTTAAGGGAGAGAGGAACGTACCTGAGACTCGGTCTAGGACGTCGGCCAGGGTGGTGGAGATGGGCAAGTGAAGGGTGCGGTACTTGTGCCCTGCCCCATACATGGGGTGCTGGATCACATGACTGGTGGCATTAATGCGTCCCTTATACAGCTGGAGAGAGGGAGAGAAATTACATGTTATGGGGAGGCCACTAGAAAACAGGGCTAAATGTCCTGTCATCATGTAATAGTGTAAGTTATAGGAGTCATCTTAAAGCAACAGCACAAAACTGAACAGAATCCATTCTCTTTTTTATTAGTACAATATCATCAATCTTTTCTTCCTGGTGTTATCAATCACCTACCATCCTATGCTTACGTTCCCCTGTTGGTACAACAGAAAGTGTCCATTCTGTAGTGTGCCATGTTCGCTCTACAGTACACAAAAACTGAGATGCAAAAATAGAACAGGAAGGGTTTAAGGGTGGAAATGAAGCAGTCCAATAAAACCGATGTCTATAGCACTAGTTAAATATATAAACTGAACTGAATTGTGGGTCGTTGAGTCACGTTTCTCCCGCCGCTCGCGTTGAGAAGTTCAGCTGTTGCTGCACCGACAGATGGCACCGGCCAATCAAGCCAATCGACGGATGGCACCAACCAATCAAATTACGTTTATACTTCAAGTCATTTGCATAGCTACCGTCGGGAACACCCACTGGCATGCGTTGACGGAACGCAACTGTGTGTAGAAGCCGTAACTCACAATTTAGAAGTTCGCTCGCTATTAATCTAATAAAGTACTGTCTGATTAGGCCTACAGGCTACATTACAGCGGCCGTTGTTCTTGTACAAACACAAACATCAACAGAAGGTAGGCATATTGAAATAAAGTGAACGTCCGCTAATGGCTAAAACATCCACAAACAATCGCTAACCATTCTGATGATGTAGCGCCTGCATTTTTAAAGGAACCATATGTAAAATTGTGGCCAAAACTGGTACTGCAATCACTTTCAAATTACTGTAGAGCGGTGTATCCCCTCCCCCCTGACTCAAGGTTGCCAACCCGGATGCCGAAACACTACTGACTTTGTGATTTGTAGATAGGTAGAGGGTGGCGCATCAGGCCAAAACACAGCATGACATGACAAAACACAACATCAACATCAGTTGAGGGCTGCAACTTCACTTTTTAAATGACAATATCCTGGCCAGACTACTGTTGTCAGTGATATAAGTATTTGAGATGAACATGATTTCTTAATGTCTAGTGACATATCAGGGCCATTTTATGATTAATTGAAATACATTTCTTACGTATGGTTCCTTTAAAACATGGCCACGCCCTAGTGGCGAAAGTCATTATTGACATGTCATTTTCCAGTGAAACTACTTGAATTTCAGGTTTAATGAAAATCCATTTATCTCCAAAAATGAAAAAGCAACCAAAAAATGGTCACAGTTCTCATTGCTTCATTTCCACTAAGATTCCGTTCCGCAACAATTGAAGGGTCTAAAATTCTATGTTAAATTCAATGAATTATATTCTTTAAAACGTTTTTTTCCCCCAATATTCCCTTCACACCGGTGTGACGGTACACCTTTAAGGGTTAAACATGACTGAACGATAAAACTAAATACATTTTGGACATCAGTGCTGCGCGACTGTAAGGGTGAAGTGTGTCATTCGGACACACACTGCTTCAGAGTGTCAACCCTTCAGGAGGTAAAGATTCACATCGATTCAGCACCATGGCGCCCACCTCTGATAATGAAGCCGAGCGGCGCTCTCGCATGCCAGGCCTCCGCTGGAACGCACTGCTAAACTGCACAGACCGCTTGTAATCGATGAAATTAAGTGATCGATGATGCCCGCCGATTTGCCCGCTGGCACAGTTCCTCCTGGCATGCCTAGGCAGAGCGATCACTCTCTGGCCCTCTCGCCGACCGGTGACCCGTACCCATTCGTGCGGTCACTATACGTCTTAGGAATGGCAAAGGATCGGGGGGAGGGGGCACGGAGGGCATGAATGCCAGGCTAACAGACGGCTACCGTCTGGTCCAGACACATCATAGACACATTAATGGAGCAGCTCATTCATAAGACATTAGTCTGAATGGGAGAGCAGGAGTTTAACAAGGAGATGGAAACCCATCTTCTGAGCAACAACTTCAGAGTGACATTAGTCTCTGACGGCTCACAATACATGTCTGGCCCCTTGTGGCCACCTGGGGATACTACAGGGGCCAGACCAAAGGAGATAACTAGAACTACTGTGGTCAGGTATTTGGAAATTATTAGTGTCATACATTGTATGTGTCAGGTTGAATACAGTCTAACAATGGTTTCCGCCCCAAATTTTAGACTACTTATCAGATCTGTGGACCACTGAATCGGCTGAATGTTGAAGACATGATTCTTTGGGAGATTGTTTGTAAACGACCTGAGAACTGAGTTATAATGTTGAGATTTTGGGGGGGGGTGGGGTGTGTGTGTGTGTGTGTGTGTGTGTGTGTGTGTGTGTGTGTGTGTGTGTGTGTGTGTGTGTGTGTGTGTGTGTGGTGCCTCACCGGACAGGGCGACTGCAGGAAGACTGTGACCTTCTCGTCCTCCAGCATGAGCTGCAGGAAGAGCCTGCGGATGAAGCCCGAGATGTTGCCAGAGATGGGCACGTTCCCGCGCTGAGGAGCCGACTGGAAAAGCTCACACAGGACCTGCACGGGGAACAGACAGACAAAGAGATGCCATCCTAAGTCATAGGTCACACCATAATACATTCAAATAAGCCTAACATTAGACCACTGGACTCTTTGATGCATCATCTGGATATATACTAAAGCAAATGATACATGGGGCAACTTAATAATGTTGCTGGGCAACCACATAACTAGTTTCATTTATTCTGCTCGGATGACCATGACGATTTGCCTACAGATGATTAAAGTTCTCCAGAAAAGAAATTGTTGCCCAATATTAATGGGAACATGCCAGAACGAGGAACAGTGTCCAGCAACACTGCTCAAAAAGTTGCCCCATGTATCATCAGCTTGAGGCACATGGATCAGAAACCCTATGGTTGGTTGTTTGGACAAATTGCAACTTCAATATTAAGGCTAAAGACTTTCCCCTTGCCTCTCCGTCTCCCACACAACAAACACAGAAAAACGCACGTCTTCTATACAGACGCACTGCATGCAGACGCACTAGTACTTGGGCCCTACCTGTGCCATGAGGCGCTGGTTGTTGGGGTGGCAGGAAATGCACTGCAGGAAGAAGGCCACTGTGGCGTTCTCGATGCTGGTCCGCTGCTGAGTGGTGAGTCCACCTGCCCGGCCGCTCGTGCCCAGAGAGTACCGTGAGCCGGAGGCCTGCACTGGGGAGGAGGGAGGGGGGACAGAGGGTCCGGCAGAGGAAGAGGGGGACGATAATGATGAAGAGGGACCGGCTGTGGACCCCCCGGCTGCTGATGCCGACGCCCCACATGTTGCCCGGCCGTTACTGCTGCTGCTGCCGCCGTTGTTGGTGTTGTTGCTGGTGCTGGTTCCAGCACTGGCGCTGGAGTGGCACAGCAGGAAGAGCAGCGCTGTCCACAGCGGGTTGACCTCTGGGCCGCCTAGCCAGTCCTTCATGGCGTGGCTGTTGCCCACTTCCGTCAGGAAGCGCAGCACTGGCGCCGCCAGCTCCGGGGAGAGCGTGGCACGGCTCACCGGCGGCGGCGATGAGGAGGAGGAGGAGGAGGAGGAGGTGGAGGGGAGGTTGTGATAGCTGTGGTGGTAGTGATGCTGATGCCGTCGCTCGGACGGTGAAGAGGAGGACGAGGCGGCTGCCGCGGCAGCGGACGAGGCGGAGCCAGGCAAGGGGAGGTTGGCGCTGGCCAGCAAGTTGCAGCAGAGGCCGGCCAGGCTGCGCACCAGGAGTGAGGGCAGACCCGAGTCCAGCAGCTGCTGGATGGCGCCCGGCGACTGGGACGCGGCAGCCAGGGTGGCCAGCTGCGACTCGGACAGGGCGGGCGGGGAGCGAGCGTGCTTGGAGTCGTCCGTCAGGCCCCCGCCGCCGGACGCCGAGCTGGTGGCGGCGGCCGCCGCGTCGTGCTGCTTCTTGCCGTCGTCGGTGAGGGAGAGGCGGTGGCGCGACTGGGACTGCGATTGGGCGGCCGGCGTGGGCACAATGCCCATCCAGGACATGAGCAGAGAGAAGTAGCTGGGGTGAATGTGGCACATGGAGCACAGCAGGCTGTCCACCGCCTTCTTCAGAACCATGTTACAGGCCAGCGACATGGACCAGTTATACAACAGCCTGCACAAACAAGGGGATGGAGGAGGAGAAGAGGAAATAAGGGGAAGAACGAGGGATGATGTGAGTGCTACATTACAAACACTGTTTACCTCGTAGCTAGCTTGTAGTAATTCACTCTTACAGAGTTGTGGTGGTAGTATATATTTATGGTTACGGTCACCATTTTGGTCTTTTTTATTTAGTCTACTAATACGGTTTTATTTTTTTTATTTAGGCTATGGCTTTACTTTGAACTGTTAATTCTAATGTTAATGTAATGTGTATTGATGTCATTGTAAGTCACTTTTGGGAAAAAAACATCTGATAACAACCATAAACATAAAAAAATGAACATGAAAGTCCCATTTTTGTTGTCACAGAATACAAACTCCAACGCGCAGCCCTAACATTCTGAATCTCCCTTATATGTTAAAACCTGTGTCCTGATACCCCCAATCCCAAAAGCATGACCAGGTAAGTGAACAGATTCCTGTGATTGTGTGTGTACTTGCAAGGGGACACAGAGTGCACGGGAGCAACTGCTTTTAAAGGGAAATCATTTTGGAGTGGAGTAGTTTATTCTGTTCTGGAGGAATGAAGTATTCATGTCAGACAAATAAAGCATGCATGAATAAACCACAGCAAGGGAGCAGCTTCGGAGAGGGAGAGTGGTCGCCACATGACCAAAAACACACGTGTACACACACACACACACAGTGCAGGTGGCATTATATACACTGAAAGGCTAGCCACAGGGGAATGTGAATACACAATTTTGGCCCGCTTGTGGAAGAAAAGGAAATTGAATGAGGTTGAATTAACAGCTGATTAGAGCTTTTCTCAGGTCGACATTTCAATTTTATAAATTCTTTAATCTAACATTTTGAGATAGTGGACTTATTTCCATGAGCTGTAAATCATCAAATAATCAAAGATTAGAACAAAACACTACTTCATATTTCATACATATTTCACTTTAAGTGCAATGAATCTAGAGTGTATATGAACTCTTCACTTTTTGAAATGATGGAAAAAAGACTTTTCTATGACATTCCAATGTTTTCAATTGCATCTGTATCGGGGGCATGAGTGACAGGAGTGTGTGGCTCTACTCACTCAAAGAGCTCTCGGTTGAGCAGCGCAGGCAGGTCGTAGTCCACCGGCAGCTCGTAGCTGTGCCACAAGATGGCCGCCACGCAGTGGAGGTGTGAGGGCGAGGGCATGAGCAGGCCGTACTCGCGGGGCGAGGAGGCGCTCGGGCCCATGTAGCCCAGCGGAGCGCTTCTCTTCATGGCCGCCACGCAGGCGGAATCGTGCACCCACTGCAGCAACGCCTGAACCCTGCAGACGGAAGAAACCAAGTCCAAGTATGTCAACAATCACATTGGAAGAGGTTGTTTTGCTTGACGTTTGTGTGGCTGAAGTTGATATAGCAGTGCATGTCTTCTAGTGTTAAATCACAACTTACAATTCCATGAAATATAAAGCTTACAATTTCATTAAAATGTAAAGCTATCAGACACTCATAGAGCATGTCCCAAAGTAACTATGTTTTTGAGCCGGTCCATGTTGATTAAATGATTGATTATTCTAAAACTTTGGTTTTGGTGGTTTCAGGGGGATACGTCAGGTTACCTGATGTAACCCTTGTGTCTCAGCTGATTTCATCTGACTGAAAGCCTGTCTCATGCCATTTCATTGGACACAACTCACTGACGGGGATGCTATTCCCAGAAGTGAGCCGTGCTGGATGAGATGAGCTAAGAAACAACCATCAGCAGCGAAAACCTGCATCCCAAATACCCCATAAATTGAAGAATTCGGGGGCTATCTGAGAGCATCTCCGGCAATGGCTTTTCTCAGACACACTGAGCCAATGAATACAAATGTTTGGGTTTGTACATGATGGGCTTTTGTCCTTATTCTACCTTTCGTTCAATGCTATGGGCTGTCACACTTAATTGTGTTGCCCTTCTTTCTGAACTTGGTCATACATTTGATATTAAATTATGGAAACTGTTGCATGTGTATAGTTCTCAGTCAAACTACACAGTTCTAATGGCAAACCCATTAGAAAAGACCTTTTTCACAAATTAGATTCTCAACAGAGAAAGTGATTAATGCAAAGCATTTCTAGTGAAACGTGGAGGTCCAAACCTGTCTTTGGTGCCAGGGTCCTGAGTGGTACCCAGCTGGTAGAGGATGTCGATGGTGGAGTCGGATGAGAGGCCGTTGAGCCTCCCAAAGAGCAGGGGGCTGTTCAGATCTGTGGCAGAGACGGCACAGCACAGCACAATTACACTCCGAATAACAAAGGACTCCAGATACTCAGCAGGAACCCAGTGACCTGACACTGAGGCTCTCCGGAAAAGGAAGAAAAAAACCACCACATAGCAAGTGTACTGTGTAATGATGCTCAGAGCCCCATGCACAGTGCCACACATTTCACATTAACACGTTCACTTGAGCAGGTTATTAGGCCTCAGACAGATGCTCTGAAGAGTGGAAATTAGCCCTGGTAATTGCTTCAGAGCAACAGATTTCATGACTCATTGACTAAGAGCCAATAAAGAGTGGCGTTCGGGCGCTCACATCACGCAGGTTATGGACAGTGACTCGAGAGCGAAGGAAAACAAGAGACCTGCTAGTGTGATGCATTTATGAGTACACAGCAGTTTAGTGCTTTGCTTTTAATTCTGTTCTTCATGGTGTTATGGGTGCTTTGGTCTGTAAGGGGACTATTATTTATTTATTCATAATCATGCAGTGCCGGCTTATCACCGCAGTGACACAGCTATGGGTGTGCGCATGTTTGTGTATCATTAGCCCCTTACCCATTGTTGGGACAATTAAAGCTTCTGGAGTCTAAACGCTAATGGGGATGCAAACATTTTCTCATTCTCGGGGTTTGGCACCCCCGGCCATTAACATGTGTAAGATCGAATTAGCCTTGACAACGGGCTTGCGGCTATTATGTTCATAGACTATGGGTGCATCTTTGTTTCCATTGGTAATTGAACGTTGCATACATGTCCATCTGTGTATGTGTGCGCTCGTGTAGGCGCAGGTGTGCAGGCTCACTATTGGGGTCTGTGCCAGAGGCGGCGCAGTTGCGCAGCAGGATGTCGATGAGCTTGAGGCCGATGGTGGTGGACTGCAGGCCGATTTTGACCAGCACGGCCTCGATGTTGGGTGAGTGCATGCCGCAGTAGGGCGACATGAGTAACGCGGCGCACGTCTGCAGCAGGTTGGCCGTGGGGGCGGCCGCACTGGCCATCAGAGCCTCCAGGTCACTCACGTGCGTCAGGCAGTGGTGCAGCAGACGCAGCCAGCCAATACTGAGGGAAAGAGAGGGCCGAGAGATTCATTAAATGACAGGTAGATTTTTATTTGATGGGTGAGAGATAGCAGTTAGAGGCAAAATACAGATAAAAGTCAAAAGTGACAAAGAGACAAGACAATAAACATTTAACTCCGAATCTTGTATTAAACAAAGACCGTTTACTTTTACAAATACTTAATGCACATTGAAAACACTTTAAGTAATGAGTGAAGCAATCCGCTCCGTTTCGTTCTGTGAGGTAGTAATGGGAAATAACAATGATAGGATCATCGTCTAGTCTAGTCTCATTTCACACAGTCTGCTTGGCGTGTCTTGAGTGAAGGGCCCAGTACCTGGTCTTGGACACCTGGTCCTCGGAGGGCAGGAAGGGATTGTTGACCGTAGCGGAGGAGGTGTTGCCGAAGGCTGTGAGGCCGAGCAGCTTGATCTGGGACAGGCCGAGGGTACTGGCGTCCCGCGGCCGGTGTAGCCGCAGGCACACGGCCGACGCCACCTCCGCCTTCACCAGCTGGATCTTGATGTAGGTCAGGCCGCTGGTGATGACCGGTGTGGACAGCGGGAGCATGTTGACACCGTCCGCGCTGATCTCCACAGACACCGACGATGGGCAGGCTAGAGGAAAGGTGGACGGAGGAGCAGAGAGAGAGAGGGGACAGACAAGCATGTTTAAATGGACATACTGACAGGAGGGATGATTCTAGAACTTATTTTATATCCAAATATTCTAGAATATCTACGCATAGGCTGTGTTTCGCAACTTTCGTAAAGCAGCACACTCTGCATTTGCGTGTCTGAATTCGCCCTTTGAATAGGTTCAGTGTCACGGCAATTAGCTGGTGAAACATTAGTGTGTGTGTTCTGTTAATGGTTTGCCTCAGGCGTTCAAGCGATGCACTTAAGTGCACACTTAATACTAATCGCACCATTAGTCAAGTCGTGCGTTGCACATACAGGACTGTACTTACTGTTGAACCGCTGAGTCTGTGACACTAATTGTCTATGCACTTCAGAATGTCTTTATAGAACCATGCCACATAATAGACTGTAGCCAAAATACTAAACATGCACATCTGCATACATGTGCGTGCGTCTTGAGACATTAAGCGACTATAGACTAATGTACTGCGAGTGATTTGTGTGAGGGCGAGAGTGCAGAGGAAGTGGAACAGGGAGGCTACACCGAGTGCGCATCTGAAGCGCTCCATTCGCGTAGCGTAAAAATAGTTTTAGACTAGTTTAGACTGGTCTAATTTTTTCCGAACGTACGTGCCGCCATCACGTCTTCACTTGATTATAGTGGAGGCTAATTGTTGCGGCAGACGCAGCGTGAACGGAACACTTACAGATACGTGCCCAGTGTAGCCTCCCTGCGAGTAAGAATGGATATGGATATTCTGAAGAGCACAAGCACAATAGGTGTGTGTGTGTGTGTGTGTGTGTGTGTGAGTGTGAGTGTGAAAGACTCACTGGCTAGCGAGGCTAGGTGCGGCTGGATGTGGACCTCTTTGAGCAGCACAGCGGCCGGTAGGTGGATGGTGAGGTCACACCAGGCCTCCTCCGGCAGGAAAATGTAGGACCAGGCCGCTGAGCGCGCCCGGCGGTGAGGGGGTGTGGCCTGAAGTAGCACCTCAGCCGGCTGGGCAGTGGGGCTGCTGGAGGTTATGGTGCCTGAGGAGGGACAACCAGAGTTATAGATCTGAATTCATGCAGTTCAATTCAACTACCCATATAAAGATTTTAATTGTGTGTATATTGTAAAAATGTGTGTACATGCAAAAAGTAAGCGTGTATGTGAGTCATTGTGTACATGTGTGCTCTAACTGAATTAAAATGTGTGGCTGTGCAAACAGTAAATATGTGCATAAACTCTCTTTTGTAAGGGTGGACGCAAACATATAAATGCAAAATCTTTGAGTGTGTATGTACCAAGTGGAGCGAAGTTGTGCAGGCCCTCTGCATTGTCCGGCTCTGAGGCCAGGACACGGGCCTTGAGGCTGCCGTCGGCTGTCTTGCCAGGGCCGGAGTCCAGGAACTTCATGATGGTGGAGACCATGCTGCGCGCCGTGTTCACGATGGCCCGCGTACTCGTCACCATGTTGTTGCAGATGAGCTGCACTCCACCTGCAAGAGACAGGGCAGAAGTTTTAGGGCGGCAAACACACAGGTAAACACCGACACGGTCGGGGAGAATACATTTGCGCATACACACCCATGTCATGGAAGGCCTTGAGTGCTTCACTGGTGTCCAACACTCTCAGAATGAACCAAAGTAGAGGCTCAGACAGCTGACAAGTGGACAGAGAACCCTGCAGAGGACATGAGAAAACAGAATAGAATAGAATATTGTGAATAGAGTCACAGTAAGGGCTCTTCTAATTTTGGTGTGCCATTCTACAGACTACATGACATAAAATGCTTTGCTAGCACGTGAGAACATCCGACTAGATTAGTGTTTCTCAAAGTGTGGTCCGCAAGCTATCCCCAGTGGTCCGTTGCAATATTGAACCACCTTGTATGTACATCAAAACAGTTCTGCAACACTGCCTATGTAAGCTACGCCACTTTAAATCATATGAATCCTCTGACACAATAAGCAAGGTGCAAAGACAATAAATACTGTGGTTCAGTGAGTAGGTCTATTGTGTAATATACTGTTGAAGTAGGTCTACTGTTTTTTTTTTTTAGCTAGGTGGTCTGTGATTTTTTTTTTTATTATTGGTTAAGTGGTTCTGGGTCTGAAAAAGTTCGAGAAGCACTGGACTAGATCAACAGTGCGCTGCTGTAATATACACTCCGTCTGTTCAGCGTTATCCATTTTTTAATCAAGAGCTTTGAGATCTCACTCAGACCACACGTAGTGAAAACGAGGAGCTGTTGATGTGAACGAGGGGGTTGGAAACTCACCTGTCGGCCCATGTAGCCGCAGGCCATGTAGGTGAGGATGGGCTGCAGCATAACCTGCACGGAGGTGGCCCGCTTGCTCAGGGTGGTGAGGATGGTGAAGAGGCCATCGCCCACAGAGATGGCGTCCAGACCGCCGTGGAAGTTCTCGTGCTTGGTCAGGTGGAGGCCACTCGCTCCTGTTGACGGAGGAAGCGAGAGGAGAGAGAGAGAGAGAGAGAGAGAGAGAGAGAGAGAGAGAGAGAGAGAGAGAGAGAGAGAGAGACGGTGAGATTTATTCAACAACAGAGGTAGAGAACATAGACTAAAAAATCTTTAGGAATCTTGACAATTGAAGTTGCAGATCAATAACGAACTGTTTACACAGAGTGTGGCGGCAAAACAAACGAGAAAATGTCTTCAGCAGTCACGGTGGAGTGATTCATTACAGAACTGTTGTTTTTTCCCCTCGGATTTGTTTTTGTATCCACAAAATTAAACCCATTTATTCCCCGATAGAAGCTGTAATTAATGACTAATCTGCACCTTAATTAATCACTTGCTCTCTGAAAATACAGAGACAAAAAACTAAACTCCCACAAAGCCAAAAACAAATACCACCTAAAAAACACACACACTTTATCAGACCTCCATACCTATAATCATGGCCATAGCACTGCTGTTGCATTGGCCCAGAGCCGAGAGGATCTGGCTCATGACCTGCTGGTTGCCCAGTACCAGGTCTGCCACCCCGACGGCAGGGCCCTGGTGTGGGGCTGCTCCGCCCGGTCCGGCCCCCTCCTTGCTCCCGCACACCTTCTCCTCGTCCGAGACGCTGTCGCTGGAGCTGTTTCCCACGGGCTGCACGCGGCCGCTGAACTTGCCGTCGGCGGTGAGCGGCAGCTTGACCAGCGTGTTGACCAGCTTGAGCAGGTTGAACATGAGCTGGTCGCGCGTGGTCTCACCACACACGGCCTTGGCGTCGCCGGGCCGGATGATGTTGGCGAAGAGGCCGCCGAAGCAGGCGCGCGCGCCCACCGAGCTGTCCGAGCCGCTGCGCGACACCACCTTGTCGGAGCAGGTGATGTAGTGGTGCACCAGGAAGGTGATAGACTCGATGACGGCCATGATGGTGCCCACGGACACCGACTCGAAGCTCTGCTCCAGGGTGAACTCCAGCAGCTTGACCTGGGCGTCCAGTGGACCCTGGCCTGACAGGAAGGGTCCCCTGCAGGCAGAGAGGGAATCAAACAGAACAACAAAGCGCTCAATGGGACATTTTTATTTTTTATTTGATTATACTCACTAGAACTATAACCACTGCTTTATTCATATTTCATGTACTCCTTGTTTTTCCCCCTGGGCTTTTTGCATGTTGTATTGTGTTTGTTATTTTGTTATTCAGGGCTTAAAATTCATTTTTCAAAATGGGGGGGAATTCCCCCCTTAGGTTATTCATGTAGGGGGGATTTACACAATTTGGGGGGGGGAGGGGGGGGGTTGATTCTGATACCAAGTCAAGAATTGCGATTTCAATACTTGATACTTTAAAAAAAAAAGTGTTTGATTTTGGGCCCCCACCACCCTGGACGTCATCAGTAATATATACTGTAGTGGGATCATTCACAACAGTGGACATCCTAGATTCTGCTTGACTCTCTCCACACACACAAACACACACTGAAAATGATAGCTTATGTGATATGTTTCTATCATATATTTTGAATTCATATAGAGTGTATTTATTTAATAATGCATTTTTAAAGTATAGCATTTTACTAGTAATTACTATAGTAGCTAAACATATTTAGTAATTTGAATGCCTCATATTGACGTTTAACCTATAACACTTAGGCATATCTTTAATGTGGTGTGTAGGTCCAATTGAGTGCACATTGGTGATGAGTAGGTGTAATTCAGTGCCTGTCACTTTAAGAAAATACCTGAGAGTAATTCTATGGAGTAATTAGCCCCCCCCCCGGTTTCAGGCAACCTGTGAATAAAAAGTTGTGCATAGTTTCAGTATGCATTATATTTTTTCTATGTCATTAGATACAATAAAGTGAATAAAATCTTTCTGGGATCAAGTGTATAGCGCAAAAAGTGGTGTATGCTCTCTCATTATGTTTTCTCTCTGTCATTCTCTCTCTCTCTCTCTCTCTCTCTCTCTCTCTCTCTCTCTCTCTCTCTCTCTCTCTCTCTCTCTCTCTCTCTCTCTCTCTCTCTCTCTCTCTCTCTCTCTCTCTTATGTTCAATTCAACTCGGTAGTTGATCAGTCGGTCAATAGCACCGCATTCATCGCCACTTAATGATTAGGCTATATTAACGTCATCAGACAGGCTGTAAAAGTGTATGCGGGAATTTCTCGCATTATGATGGCTAGAGTTGCGGGACTTGAACAAATTATGCGCAATACCCGCAGTGAAATTTAAGCCCTGTATTATCTTGTATAATAATTTGTAAAGCACTTTGGGTCAACCCTGTTGCATTAAATGCGCTATACAAGTAGACTTGACTTGGCTTGATATGGGAAGAACTGGTACGAAGGAACTACAGCACTGTTCTGAAAGTGGATCACAATTGACCTGTCGCTAAGCGCCACCCTTAGAACGCTGATGAGCCAATGACAGTCCAGCCTCAACGGGACTCGGACATCAGCTCGGACAACTCCATAGGAAACAACAGGGAGGAAGCATAAAATGACAAATTAATGGTTATTTATGAAGTTTATCAACTCAAAAAACCCCGACGGATAACCATGGTCAAACATTTGCAGGGGGACGTGTAATAGTGATAGCCGGTACCCCGAGAGGCTAGAAAACAGGGTATATTTTCATCAACAGTAGCCTACAGGACGTCTCTCACGTTTGCAACAGCTCGACGTAATGTAGGCTACTAAGCCAACAACGTGGGCACAGGTTCCCTGTTAAATCCCAAGATGAAAATGCTCATTAACCAACTACTATATTCTTACTACATCAATATTAACGTAACCTAACATATCTTAGTATCAATCTTCCACTAGCTAGCTAGCTAGCTAGCATTAACGTCAGTGGTTTTTGCACAGTGATTTGCACGGCTACTCGCCACAACTGCTTGTCACCTTGTATGTATTCTAAAGTTTTGAATACACCCCTCTATAGCATAATTAAGTCCCTTTTGATAGCTTCTGGAGGAAAGTAAATCCTTTTTCGACCAAAACGTCCTCAAAGCCTGCTTTCATATACTGTCAGCTGCCATTGTCCACAATGTATTTCTAATCAAGTCTGGTTTGTTTGTCCGAGTTTTCACACGGTAACAATGGGGGGCGGGGCTTAGCGACAGGTCAATAGGGGTCTGGTGTCATGTCACATTAATCCATGCCTACAGAAACGTAGACATGTGTCAATACCATTAGCAGGCCCTGCATGCATACGCACCTCTCCATTGATAGAATATGCATCAGCTCAAGCAGGAACTCGCTAAACATTTGGGGACAGGTGGAGGAAAGGTGCACTTGGAGCCTGGTCAGGAACTCTTGCATAGCTTGGGTAGCAGTGGGCCCCACCTGTCGATGAGTGCAGGAACAATGATATTCATAATTAAACTCATGCCCAGCAGGCATCTTCCACAGAACTGCTGATGGACTCTGGCATGTAATTGTACTTCTCACAGAATGTTCTAGTAAATAATTCAGATGATCACGCTGAGAGAACAACAGGCTGAGGTACCTGGGAGCTGTGCTGGCTGGTGCCGTGAGGGTTGCTCCCCGACAGGAAGCGCACAAGGACGGGGACAAGCGTGAGCTCTGACACCATCTGCTGGGCCGTGCTCTCGTGGCCGCCCATCCCACTGCTGGAGGCTGTCGGGGGACCGAGCACAAATCACACAGTGTTTTAACTCCTTCACTTGCTCTTCCATTCATTCATGCATCCATTTCTACACTCGTTCATAAATGTATCATGTCTTTTATCTAGAGTTTGCACTCTTCACATTTACACTTAAAAAACATCAATTCCATCATCAAAAGAGTTGAAGAAAAAAAATTATTTATTTGAATCTCATTTCCCCTTCCATACAGCAAAGACCTCTGAAGTTTGCCTACAAAAAGGATCCAAAGCTGCCATCTTCAGATCTCCTTATATGGGCAAAGATGGTACCTAGATGTCTTTATATGGCCAAAGATGACAGCGTTTGGGTCCTTTTTGTGGGTGAACTTCATAGGTCTATTTCTGAACACAATAAATCCTAACCAGCCATACTCCCCTCCCCACAAGTACAGTAATTTCCTGTGTATTAGCCACATTGTGTATAAGCCGCAGGACAGTGTTTTATGCAAGTTAAAAGAAACAAAACCATATTATTACCATTTTAACTACCCCCGTGTATTAACCTCATAGATGAAGAAATTTTGCAAAATCAATGTATAAGCTGCGGCTAATAGTTGGGAAATAACGGTATGGTGTGGCTGCTGGGACTCACCACTGGAGGGCATGTTGGTCATGAGCGTGAGGCTGTGCAGCACCAGACACCAGGTCCTCAGGGAGGTGTTGGGATACCACGCCAGTACTGTGAGGAAACTACTAATGGAGGCTGTGGGGGGGTCCAAACACATACACACAGTCAATACATCATACGTAGCACGTTTCGCAGTGGCGTTTGTGTATTACACACTGCAAGTACACACAAGCAGGACACATTCATGGTGAAACAGCTGACAACCAAACACATTGCATACTTGGAGCATACTCATTAGGGTGCCAATGTGTTATCACCACACAGTGAGTATACACAAACCACACTCAGAGTGATAAAACAGTGTATGTAAAAGTCAAAGATATATCGACACTCTAAAGTGAAACATACCGCGCGCCAACACTGCAAGAGAGCAGAAGATTAAGCTCAGAAATGAGTGGCTAATGGAGGTGGGACAACACAGAACGGAGGAGGGTAATTAGTGGCTGTTTAACCCTTTGCAGACTGTGCCGATCATTCCATTTTTTCATACTCGATGGCCTTATGGCACAAAAAGGCTTATTGTATGATTATGCTACATGACAAAGATACAATATACCCACCACTCTAATCAGGAGAAATAGCCCTTTCAAATGGTATAAAATATAATTAATAAGTTTGAGGAGAACATACATAATTTTTAAAAAATATCTTTGAAATTCAACCCCAAAAAACACGAAAATATCAGTTTGTCAAGATTAATCTAATTTTTCTCCCAATTTCTATTGTAGATAGAGAAAAACATAGAGTGTATGGGAGATTCACAATTTTGTCCTCTACTCAGTGATAAAAACAGAATCAGTGTGTCACCTTTTGTTCAAAAGTTATGATACATTTTATTAGACCTTTGCAGACGGCACTAAACATTCCGCTTTTTTTTCATACTTGATGCCCTTGTGAGACAAAAGGCTTATTGTGTGGCCATGCTACATGACAGAGATAAGATATACCCACCATTGTAATCAGGAGAACTAGCCCTTTAAAATGGTACATATCATAGTTAATAAGTTTGAGGGTAACACACATTGTTTTTAAACAAAACCTTCAAAAATTCAACATCAAAAACATTGAAAATATCAATGTCAAGATGAATCTTTCTTTTCACCTAATGTCTGTTGTAGATATAGTGTGCAAAGGATAGCCAGTGTTGTGTTCTCCTCAGTGAAAAAAAAAAACAGAATCAATTTATCACCTTTGGTTCAGAAGTTATGATTAATTTACTCATAACAGTAACAAGTAGAATTTTTAAAGAGTAGAATGTTTTCATTTCCCGGTTTGGCATCTGACCTAAAAAAATACAGATATAATGGTCATGTAAAAAAAAAATAAGCTGTTTTACCATCAAAACAAGCTCAATATGGGATGTCTTACTGTACTCTGAAGAGGCTAAATCAATTGTGGGGAGGACAGATAAAGGCTGAAAGACAGACTAGCTGATTGTAACTGCTTCTCCGTGTGCTTCATTCTACTATGAAAACAAGAATATAGAGACACTGGCACATGTGTTAGGTTTACATTTAAAAGGGGAAATAAATCATTTTATTTAGAAAAGTCTTAAACAATGTGATTAAATAACCAGGAACAACAACTTCAGGTAAATAACATAAACATATGTTTACAAACATGCAGTAACTATTAGAACTACAAGAATGACAAGACAACAGTATAACAAAGATCAACAAATCTTACATGGTGAACAAAACATCAATTCATACCAACATTCACACACATATATATAAACAATTAAAAGCGTTAGAAGAAATTCAATACATTTAACAACCATACAGCATATAATTCGGGATACAATATATAATTATCCATATCATTTGCCCCCACATATAGGTGATACACTAAGCCACATTCACACCAGATCCGTGGGTGTGTGCATTGTCACAGCTGTGGCATGGTTGTGTGTGTGTGTGTGTGTGTGTGTGTGCATGCGTGTGTGTGTCCATCTAAGCCTAGCAGACGATGGGGTGTAAATGCTATTGGAGTTGGTGTCTCTGTCTGTGTTGGAAGGATAGGCAAAGTGTATGCTTTCTACCTGACATGGGACTTGACCAAACTCAAAATAAAGAAATTGTCAGATAAGAAATATAGAAATTGAATTACAAATCTAACCAAACTATTATCACTATAATCCCTGTCATTATTGTTATAAGCAACACTCTTATCACAACCAGAAATGTGCTTTGCTTCAGATGGACACACACACACACACACAAACATGCTTACCCAGCTCAGGATGATGGAAGATTATCTCCTCCTGTAGCACATAATTGTCTTCTTCTTCATCCAGAAGCTACCCATCCATGTCCCATGTCCATGCCATCGTGGTCCTTGGGGTCATATTGGCCATCAGCAGTCGGCTGCTTTCACCCCAGTTGCACGTACTTCTCTCCCTCCATCTAAAATAACAAATCACAGGTCTGATAGTGAATAGGTTGTTTAGTTTTATTTTACATTACTTCCACATAATCTTAATCACCACCAACCATGACTCTTTTCACTAAAAGTATTATTGTCACTGGAGGACTCCAATATTGCTTGGAGAGGTAACATTAGTCTCAGAGCTCACTACAGTAAGTGTTATTGCCTTGGCTAAACCATACATAGCATACCAGCTTACAAGTAAAAAATTGATTTATTAACATGAGTCAGGAGATATGACAGAAAACATCTTAACAGCATATGCATACACATACACACCGTGCATAGGCTACTGCAGTTGTGTAAAGACAAAACACCCCTTAGAAAATAATGTGTTTGTTTAGTAGGCTTGGGTGTATGAGCTCCCATCACAGTTAGCCACCCAAAAAACCTCATAATCGTAGCAGCCAACCTTACAGCCTAAAAAGCTAAACAATACTAAAACACATTTATAACAAATCTTCAGTCATGTATTCATGAAAACAGCAGTCAATGAATAAAATCCCCACGTTACACCATCGGTGATCAACACAGTCTTCACGCCGGTAACGTAACATTAACGCGTTGTCATTCATGTCAGATGTTTCTATCTAAGTAAGCTAAGCAACTTGGCTACAAACAACTGTAAATTGTGCTATACATATTACTTAAGGAATGAAAGGTTTATTTGACAATAAAATACCGATTAGGTCTACTTGACATAAAGTTGGCAGTCATGAAGCACGGAGTGAACTTTATCGCGACTACGCGTCAAGGACATGTTGCAGCCTCTCCTGATGCTAACGTTACCTAACTTAGCTAGTTTTCTATCAGATGACAAGCAAGCAACATCGTTCAAAATAGAACAAATCGTTAAAGTTTCAGTCTTAGTGGGTCTGTAATCTTGGTTTGACATATAGTAGCCCCAAAAAATTACTGAAAATGATGAGTTTACTAAAGATTACTGTGTGCTAAAATACCAGCTGATCATCAGCTGAAGTGAACACACACGCATTATGTTACGGCCATGCATACAAGGTGTAATTACCAGCAAAAATAACTTTTAAAAAACGATTTTGAAGTAATAACATGGATAACAAGTAATAATAACATAAAAGACTTGTTTTTACCTCAGATGATCCAGTAGTTTCTCCTTTAGACGGCGTCAAGATCAACGATGCATAGTGCTTCCTGCTGTTTTTCCCTCTAGTGGAGGGAGGCGTCAACTCTTGATTTTTCCTTCACGTAGTAAAAGAAATTCGGCGCCACAAATCCCTTAACCAATCATATCGCCAGAAAGCCTATGATGTGACGTTTTTGAGGAAGTTTTCAGTGATAAAATTGGTTGGGGTATGGCGGAGTTATTAGACTGAACGTCATCGGTACTGGGGTACCGAAATTAGAATGGGCCGTCTGCAAAGGGTTAAGAGTGGAGGGACGGGTCAGCTTGTGTCGTGTCCAGCCGCGGCAGCAGATGGCCGGGCCATGCTGGGCACGGAGCGCGACTCTGACCTTGGTTGAGGGGAATGGTGGGCACCCGGCTGGCGTTGAACAGGAAGATGTCTGAGCCGTTGTCGTCTGCGGCACCTGGACATGAGTTTAGGCTGAGGGTCAGCCAGAGCTGCAGCAGAGATTCCAGCTGAGGGGAGACAAGAAAGAGTGAAGGGAGAGGGGGAGAGAGAGGGAGAGGGGGAGAGAGAGAGAGAGGGGGGAGAGAGAGAGAGAGAGAGAGGGGAGAGAGAGAGGGGGAGAGAGAGGAAGGAGGGAGAGGGGGGAAAGGGGGAGGGAGGGAGGGAGAGAGAGAGACAGCAAGACAGACAGACATTCATTATTTTTGTTAGATGAAGACTGTGTGGCTTTCAATCTTCACCAGCAGGCCAGCCCAACTACGGTCCTTTCTGGTTCTTTATGACTCGGCCTACCTGGACATGGTGCACCTGCAGCATGGAGAAGAGCTTGTTGAAGCAGGCACTCAGCATGGGGATGGAGGAAGGCTGCACCATAAGACTGCTGCCAGGTGGGGAGCTGTGCAGCCCCCGCAGCAAGGAGTCGTCCGTCCCATTTGAGGACTGGACCACTGCAGGAAAGATGGACACACCAAAGAGAGGTAACGATTTATGGAGCCTGAAAGACGTTAAATGTGTACCAGACAGAATAAAAGTGTACAGAAGGAAGGCTAAATAGGAGGGATGGATATGCTAATAAGTTGTTGTGTTTGTTTGTGTGACAGGGTGGCTACAACACACGTCACTAAAACGTTCCGTTCGCGTTGTGTCTGCTACAACAATTAGCTTCCTCTATGATCTATGGAACTGGCTACACCACACATGATAGCGGCACGTATGTTTGAAAAAAAAAAAAAATAGACCATTTTTCTAAAACAATTTTTACACGTCGCAAACGGAGCGCTTCAGTTCCAGCCCTGGTGTAGCCTCCCTGTGAGTGTGTGTGTGTTTTTTGTGAGTGTGTGTGTGTACGGGCGAGTGAGGAGGGTACCGGTGGGGGAGGTGGAGGTGAGAGCCTGCAGGATGGAGTCGGCCTCCAGAGTGGCCATCATCTTCAGCATGAGCTCCGCCTGCTGCTCCAGACCCACCTCTAGACGCGCATCTAGAGCTGCAGGGGGGGGGGGGGGGGTACATGAGATCACAACAACAAGATTGTCTTAGAAATGCTCATTCAATGCTGCATTCATGTGCTACAGCTGATATGGTGATCACATCTGGAACACAGAATTCAGTTAACTACCTGGGCATCTACTGCAGTGTTTTAAATGCAACTTTAGATGCCCTTCTTGGTTAGACAGTCACCATCAGGATCACCGAGACTCAAGTCTACTGAAATGGATCTATGTGGCATCCAAATAGAAAGAGGGCTATGGGCTTTGTGATGCCTTACCTTGTGAGACAGACACTGACAGGCTTTGGGCCCCGGGCTTCTCAGCAGGAGCCGGAGGCTTGGACACAGGTATGCCTGCGCCCCCTACATAGGCATTATAGTTATAGGTGCCATAGTCAGCGCCCCAGTAGTCATACCAGGTGCTGCCAATTGGCTGTGAAAGAGAGGATGAAACAAAAAAACAAGACAACAAAACAATGGTAAGGCCCTCTATTACCGGGAGGAGCGGAGTAGAACAATGATGAAGGGAGTGCATAGGGGAGATTATTCATCATTTTTAATGTGAAAATCAAAATGTTTCTATGAAATTTGGATTGATAGATACACTACGAATCTAACCAACAATAAGTATGTTAGTGTTTGTGTGTCCTGAAGAATTGCGACAGTGAAGTCTTACCTTAAAAACTTTGGCGGCGAGGGGGTCTTTTTCCAAATCAATATCTAAAGGATCAATATCAACATCCATGAGGTCTTGTAGCAAGTCAAAGTCTATGTCTTTATCTTTTTTTCCAAAGATGACAGAGGTGGAGCACCTTTGGATAATGAAAACAGCTTTAATATTGCCAAGCAAGCACACTAAAAGCAGCAAGCTCACAGGGGCACTCTTTAGGAAGTCACTAGGCAATTTTAAGGCCGAAATATCAAACAAGTCCACAACCACAGGAAGAGGATCTCTAACAATGACTCTTTTCCTTCGCACACACGTTCACAAATTCATTCATCAAATGAATTGGTGAATGAAATGAACAAATAAAACTGCTGTGCTGTTGGATACCATGATTAACCTAAAATTGAGCTTAGGCTAAAAGCTGTTTTATGCTGTTGCGTCGACTTCACACAACAACTGGCCAACAATTGGCAAACTGACATTGCCTCGACGCTGCCGTGAAGTTCTGAGTCTCCTGTGTTTGTGTCGCTCACCACCAAAATGGTAGTCAGAATGGTTTGTTTGCAAAGCTTATGTCCGTGAACTAGCATGTTGCTACTCCCCACAATAGGCTGCTTGAAGCAGCCGGCCATCAACACTCAAGGGGAGTGGACCATTCAATGTCCTTGCAGTCTGCATCTCCTCGACACAAGGTTACAATCTTTTGGAGGTGCGTGGCGGCAAAGCTTGGAGGAGGTACATGGCGAAGCACAGAGCTCTGCAGGGTGACTCCTTCGATTCGACGCAAAAGCATAAAACAGCCTTAAGATGTAATAGCATTCGTATTACATCACAAGAAATGGTTCCAACAACCCCTGCAAATAGAGGGCATATTTAAAAATATAATTTCTGGACATCACTGCTGTCAATATCCTGTTAGAGTTCCTCTTCCATATAATGTAGACAAACAGTTTCCTATTAGGACTTTGAGTAACTGAATGTCCGCATAATGTGGCATCACAAAATGTTGCCAGAACACAAAACCACTCATACTGCACACAATTCACTTTAGTAGCTGTATGACATTACTAAAAAGAAAAGAGGAATTAAATACATGCAGCTCTATAAGAGAAAGAAACAATAAATTAATATCAGTGGAAAAAAAACATGAAACAAAAGCACCGTTATTATCGAACAGCAT
The DNA here is from genome assembly GCF_017589495.1 of Alosa alosa. NCBI lineage: Eukaryota > Metazoa > Chordata > Actinopteri > Clupeiformes > Clupeidae > Alosa > Alosa alosa. The sequence goes on along the minus strand of NC_063206.1, from coordinate 20,215,833 downwards.
GTGTATAAACGGGAAGGGCAAAGGGAGGGAGGGAGGGGCAGGGGGGGGTGAGAGGAAAGGTGGTTACGGACGGGCCTACCAACGCACTTTGGAAAACCGAGGACGAGCTCCCGGGAGTACCTGCGATGATATCGGGTGCCAGGGCCTCGTCGATGCTCTCCACCAGGGGGAGGGGCGAGGGCTGGGCCAGGGCCTCCTCGGGCTCGGGCGAGGCTCCCGCGCATGCCGCAGCGGCGCCGCCACACGCTGCCGCCGCGCCCGCCTCCTCCCCCATGGCCGCCCCGTCATCCATGCCCTCCAGGGACGCGGGGGACAGCAGCTCTCCTGCACGGGGACAACAGCGCCGCTTTAAAACACACACAAACACTAAGGCACAGTCCGTTCAACCGAGACGGTGGCTGGATAAAGACGAGACAGAAGCCATAGAAAGAACCTGTTTCCACTTCTGTTGCTTCTGCTGCACAGATAGTTTTGGTACCAGCATGTTGATTTAATCTTTTAAGGCTACTGGTAAGTTGACCATGAGTTTTTCCCTCATACTACGCTTTGAAAAAGTTCTACAATAAAGCTCCATGCTTATTCTTCCTACACATTTCTAATACATTCTAATACATTTTCAGCCACTTTCCCGTACATGGATTAAACCTTGTCCTAAACTAAAGCGCTTCTTAGAACTGCGACAGAAATATAGATTTATTTCCATCCAGTACCTGCTAGGATGTCCTGCAGCATGCAAGTGAGGGAGTACTGGGCCCAGGCGCCGCCCCAGGAGATGTCCCCACGGTTGAAGTCCGTGCCCACCAGCAGCAGCAGCAGCCTCTCCAGTTGCTGCTCCGACACCACCTCACACAGGTGGATGGTGGGCCGCGTGGCGTTCGCTATCCTCGCCAACACCTGGAGAAAAAAGGAAGAAAAAGGAGGATTAGAAGAATGCTGGTGAATTTTTTGCAGTCTGCTGTGCACCTGTCTAAGGAGCCTGAAATGCTTCAGGAGTAAATGACTAAGAGGATGTGTAGAGAGTACGTGTGGTTTATTGTGCGAGTGAGTGTGAATGCGAATGTATGTGTGTGAGAGTGAGAGTGAGTGAGTGAGTGAGTGAGTGAGTGAGTGAGTGAGTGAGTGAGAGTGAGAGAGTGAGTGAGAGTGAGAGTGAGAGTGAGAGTGTGAGAGTGTGGAGTAAGGAGTGAGTGAGTGAGTGAGTGAGTGAGTGAGTGAGTGAGTGAGTGAGTGAGTGAGTGAGTGAGTGAGTGAGTGAGTGAGTGAGTGAGTGAGTGAGTGAGTGAGTGAGTGAGTGAGTGAGTGAGTGAGTGAGTGAGTGAGTGAGTGAGTGAGTGCTGAATGTAGAGTGAGTGAGTGAGTGAGTGAGTGAGTGAGTGAGTGAGTGAGTGAGTGAGTGAGTGAGTGAGTGAGTGAGTGAGTGAGTGAGTGAGTGAGTGAGTGAGTGAGTGAGTGAGTGAGTGAGTGAGTGAGTGAGAGTGAGTGAGTGAGTGAGTGAGTGAGTGAGTGAGTGAGTGAGTGAGTGAGTGAGTGAGTGAGTGAGTGAGTGAGTGAGTGAGTGGTGAGTGAGTGAGTGAGTGAGTGGTGAGTGAGTGAGTGAGTGAGTGAGTGAGTGAGTGAGTGAGTGAGTGAGTGAGTGAGTGAGTGAGTGAGTGAGTGAGTGAGTGAGTGAGTGAGTGAGTGAGTGAGTGAGTGAGTGAGTGAGTGAGTGAGTGAGTGAGTGAGTGAGTGAGTGAGTGAGTGAGTGGTGAGTGAGTGAGTGAGTGAGTGAGTGAGTGAGTGAGTGAGTGAGTGAGTGAGTGAGTGAGTGAGTGAGTGAGTGGTGAGTGAGTGAGTGAGTGAGTGAGTGAGTGAGTGAGTGGTGAGTGAGTGAGTGAGTGAGTGAGTGAGTGAGTGAGTGAGTGAGTGAGTGAGTGAGTGAGTGAGTGAGTGAGTGAGTGAGTGAGTGAGTGAGTGAGTGAGTGAGTGAGTGAGTGAGTGAGTGAGTGAGTGAGTGAGTGAGTGAGTGAGTGAGTGAGTGAGTGAGTGAGTGAGTGAGTGAGTGAGTGAGTGAGTGAGTGAGTGAGTGAGTGAGTGAGTGAGTGAGTGAGTGAGTGAGTGAGTGAGTGAGTGAGTGAGTGAGTGAGTGAGTGAGTGAGTGAGTGAGTGAGTGAGTGAGTGAGTGAGTGAGTGAGTGAGTGAGTGAGTGAGTGACAGAACAGAGGGCAGTTTGTAGGGAGGAGGAGGAGATTAAACAACAAAAAATAGTGAAAAATGAGTAAGGACAATTGAGGGAGCAGAGAAGCGTTAATTGCCAGACGAGACGAGGAAATATTGTTCACACAACCTAATCTTTTCATGACTAATGACGATCGGCTGACGTAGACGCGGCAGTAATGTCCTGAAACACTGACTAAGACTATCTTAAGATGCATTATTGTTGACGAAAAAGATCAGACTAAAATGTTTTGCATGAAATAAAACTAAGATAAAATCTCCCTTCATGTTGATCTACAAAATGAGAAGACAGAATATCTAGCTGTTACTTTTCAAAATATTCGAATGAGTTCATACGCGAACGGCTTTCCTGTAGACTAGTCTACGTGCTGCTGCTGCAACCCTGTGGCTGCAACACTAAAACTGCATGGAACAAGAACACTGGAGATTTCTGCCAGAGTTAGCAACCTAAGCTTTATGCCACAATGCTACATACCCAGAAGTTGAAGCTTCTCTCATACAAATTAACATCCCCAGAATGTCCATATACTTAAAATGTTCAGCATGTAATGTCAACTATTCATCTAGTTAGACTGATGATGCAAAGTTTGCTAGCAAGTAAGCTAATATGGAAAGTTCGCTAGCAAGTTAGCTATGGCTAAGATGGAGAGTCTGTTTGGGGAATGTGTTGTGTTTGGGCGCATATCGCCATCTAGCGAGGCGGAGTAAAACATTAATAGTTTGGCCTACAACAGTGTTTCTCAAACTTTTTCAGTTTCAGGACCACTTAACTAACCCTAGCTAAAAAAAAAAAAAAAAAAGATTAGACCTACTTCAACAGTAGCCTATAATTAGTCTACACAATAAGCCTACTTACTGAACCACCTTGCTTATTGTCTTTGCACTTTGCTTATTGTGTCAGAGGATTCATACTGTATGATTTAAACTGACATATCTTACATAGACAGTGTTGCAGAACTGTTTGGATTAACATACAAGTTATATTGCAAACAACTCATCTATATTATATTTTACCACGTCTGTTTTCGCGGACCACTTGTGATAGCTTGCAGACCACCAGTGATCCCGGACCACACTTTGAGAAACACTGGTCTCTTAATATGACACTGGTCCAGTCAAATCTTTTACTGTCTATGGTCAAATCCCAGCCGAAGCTTATAACTGTAGCTCGACTTACCTGTGCATGTAAACATACTGACTGACAAAAAATCAGAATGAGTAATTATAACAGAGTAGCCCTGTGGACACACAATATTGTTGGAAAATTGAGATGTGTGAAACACTATTTGACTCATGGTAATCAGAAATAATTTGTTATAAAAAAAAGACTAAAATGTGTTGACTAAAACTGACTAAGATACCTTTAGTTTCCTTTTGACTAAAACTAGACTAAAATGACGAGACTTTTAGTCGACTAAAACTTGACTAACAAAAATCATATTTGAATGACTAAATATGACAAAGACTAAAAAGGACATTTCGTCACAAGACTAAGACTAAGACTAAATTAAAAATAGGTGACAAAATTAACACTAGAGCAGAGGGTAAGAAAATTGGACGATAGGAGCAATTAGGATCAGGATATAGACCATAAGATAGCAATGGTATTAATGGGATAGAAAACAGGAAGATTGGGCACAGGGGAAAACAATAAAAGGAGGTTAAGAAGAAAGACCATAAACAAAACAAAATAACAATAAAAAAAAAAACAGAATAGTTGTATGGGAGCCAGCCAAAAGCTTCCCTTTCGTATGGAGCTCCTCTCTCACCTTAGACGTGGCTTGCTTGAGCTTGGCGTGCTCGACCAGGAGCTTGTACGAGGAGCTCTTGTTGCTCTGGATCTTCTCCTTCTCGATTTGCTCCATCAAAGCTTTCTGTTTGGCTTTCAACAAATTTAACTGCTGCAATGAAAAGGGCATGATTAATGTGCCGCAACGGCGGGAACCCCGACTGGCAAGGGCTGATCCAACAACGCCCCATCATCAGTCTTAGTGACCCCAACGCCAGGAAATGCCCTCATTCATTTCTCCGTCGTAGTTAAGATTCTCACACACACACACCCACACAAACCAATCTCTGGATTATCCATTCTCATTCTAAGGGACGAGCAATAAGAGAGTACTGGGGATACTTTTAGAGAACAAAGATACATTTAGAAATACATTTAGTGTCAAAGGTCAAAGTGGGGAGGATCCTGGAGATGAGACACATTTACCTGTTTGGTGTGGACCAGCTGTTTGCGGACCTTGCGGGAGTACAGGCGGTCTAAGCTGCTGTTGCCTTTGGTTGATCGGCTCATGTTCTGGGACTGTAGGCTGTTGTTGATGAAGCTCCACTGGTTTCCTATGAGAAATAACAGATGATACAGAGAGGTGGGGGTCATTATAAAGTGCTATTGCAGTGGGTAAAAGTGTCTTTCTGTATCTGTCATAACATCAACAAGTGAATTTGTCAGACTATCTATTGTTTCTGTAATAAGCAACAAATATGGGCCTATTAAATCCTATCCTTCACATTCAGAGGTTTACAAAGAGACTGGCATCTACCTATAAAAGGCAAAGAAAGCAGCCTGGAACCATCCCAGTAATGTGCTTATTTGTCAAAAGACACAGAATGGATAAATGTGCAGAAAAAAAGAAGCTCCGCAGCCCTGACCAGGCCCGTCCTGACCTGTGAAGGACCTCTCCCGGTCCTTCCCTCCCAGCTGCTTCTTGGAGGCGCTGGCCTCATCCTCAACGCTGGCCACGTAGTCCAGCAGCCTGGACACCAGCATCACCACCCAGCTGATCATGGGGATATCCAGCACACCTGTTTCAGAAACACACACACACACACACGCAACACAGTCAGACAAACAGCACTCTGTGGACGTTTTTAATCAAGTCCTCCCTATGTTTCTTCTCAAATTCTTCTCAAAATCAAATTCTCTTATTCATCTGAACCCAATGTGTAGGAAGTGTGTGTGTGTGTGTGTGTGTGTGTGTGTCGCACGGGGTCCCACCTTCTGTGCGTCGGGGCTGGTGGCCTGAGGACTGCTGCAGGGGGGAGAGCAGCGAGTCCAGCAGGTTGAGGAGCCCCTCCAGGACGCCGCTGTTGCTCAGAGATCTTTGGCCGATACAGGACAGGAGCATGAACACCCTGCCAGGAGAGAAGGAGCCAGAGAGCTGCAGTCAATGGGGGGCTTATGGTGCTGAGCTAGGGGGCAGGTATGGAGGGACTTGTGTGTGAGTATGTGAACTTCTCTGAGGGCAAGGGACCATTTCTGTACGAGTGAGTTGAGCACACTGTGCGTGAGTGGGTGTGTGTGTTTATTTGTATGTGTGTGTTGATATGTGTATGTGTGTGTGTTGATGTGTGTGTTTATTTGTATGTGTGTGTTGATATGTGTATGTGTGTGTGTTGATTTGTATGTGTGTGTGAGTTTGTGTGTGAGTGTGTGTGTGTGTGAGTGTGTGTGAGTGTGTGTGTGTGGAGTGTGTGTGTGAGTGTGTGTGTGTGAGGATGTGTGTGTGAGGATGTGAGGATGTGTGTGTGAGGATGTGTGTGTGTTTTGTGTGAGGATGTGTGTGTGTGTTTTGTGTGTGTGTGTGTGTTTTGTGTGTGTGTGTGTTTTTGTGTGTGTGTGTGTGTTTTGTGTGTGTGTTTTGTGTGTGTGTGTGTGTTTTTGTGTGTGTGTGTGTTGTGTGTTGTTGATGTGTGTGTTGATGTGTGTGTTGATGTGTGTGTTGATGTGTGTGTTGATGTGTGTGTTGATGTGTGTGTTGATGTGTGTGTTGATGTGTGTGTTGATGTGTGTGTTGATGTGTGTGTTGATGTGTGTGTTGATGTGTGTGGATGTGGATGTGTGTGTGTGTGTGGATGTGTGTGTGAGTGTGTGTGTGTGAGTGTGTGTGTGAGGATGTGTGTGTGTTTTGTGTTTGTGTGTGTGTGTGTGTGTGTGTGTGGGTGTGTGTGTTGTTGATGTGTGTGTGTGTGTGTTGATGTGTGTGTGTGTGTTGATGTGTGTGTGTGTGTGTGTTGATGTGTGTGTGTGTTGATGTGTGTGTGTGTGTTGATGTGTGTGTGTGTGTGTGTTGATGTGTGTGTGTGTGATGTGTGTGTGTGTGTGTGTGTGTGTGTGTGTGTGTGTGTTGATGTGTTGATGTGTTGATGTGTGTGTGTGTGTTGATGTGTTGATGTGTGTGTGTGTGTTGATGTGTTGATGTGTGTGTGTGTGTGTGTTGTGTGTGTGTGTGTGTGTGTTGATGTGTGTGTGTGTGGATGTGTGTGTGTGTGTGGATGTGTGTGTGTGTGTGTGTGTTGATGTGTGTGTGTGTGTTGATGTGTGTGTGTGTGTGTTGATGTGTGTGTGTTGTGTGTGTGTGTGTGTGTGTGTGTTGATGTGTTGATGTGTGTGTGTGTTGTTGATGTGTTGATGTGTGTGTGTGTGTTGATGTGTTGATGTGTGTGTTGATGTGTGTGTTGATGTGTGTGTGTGTGTGGATGTGTGTGTGTGTGTGTGGATGTGCGTGTTGATGTGTGTGTGTGTGTGTGTGTGTTGATGTGTGTGTGTGTGTGTGTGTGTTGATGTGTGTGTGTGTGTGTGTGTGTGTGTTGATGTGTGTGTGTGTGTGTGTGTTGATGTGTGTGTGTGTGTGTGTGTGTTGATGTGTGTGTGTGTGTGTGTGTTGATGTGTGTGTGTGTGTGTGTGTTGATGTGTGTGTGTGTGTTGTGTGTGTGTGTGTGTTGATGTGTGTGTGTGTGTTGATGTGTGTGTGTGTGTGTGTTGATGTGTGTGTGTGTGTGTTGGTGTGTGTGTGTGTGTTGATGTGTGTGTGTGTGTGTTGATGTGTGATGTGTGTGTGTTGATGTGAGTGTGTGTGTTGATGTGAGTGTGTGTGTTGATGTGAGTGTGTGTGTTGATGTGAGTGTGTGTGTTGATGTGTGTGTGTGTGTGTGTGTGTGTTGTTGATGTGTGTGTGTGTTGATGTGTGTGTGTGTTGATGTGTGTGTGTGTTGATGTGTGTGTGTGTTGATGTGTGTGTGTGTTGATGTGTGTGTGTTGTTGTGTGTGTGTGTGTGTTGATGTGTGTGTGTGTGTTGTGTGTGTGTGTGTGTTGATGTGTGTGTGTGTTGATGTGTGTGTGTTGATGTGTGTGTGTGTTGATGTGTGTGTGTGTGTTGATGTGTGTGTGTGTGTGTGTGTTTGTGTGTGTGTGTGTGTTGATGTGTGTGTGTGTTGATGTGTGTGTGTGTGTTGATGTGTGTGTGTGTGTGTTGATGTGTGTGTTGATGTGTGTTGATGTGTGTGTGTGGATGTGTTGATGTGTTGATGTGTGTGTGAGTTACCTGTCCTGGGGGAAGATGAGCAGCTGCTCGGAGTTGTAGAGCTCCTGGAGCACGTTGGAGAGGAACTGGCCCCACCAGCGCTCCCCCCCACACAGCTGCACCAGCAGCAGCCCCGTGTGCAGACGGATCTTGGGCGTGCCGCTGATGCACAGGTGCTTGAACAGCTCCTCGCACGCCTGCGCGTGGAACGTGCTCTGCAGAACCGAGGGAACCGAGTGTCCTGCGAGAGGCGAAGAGGAAAGCGGAGGAGGGCGAAAGAGGGGGGGAGGGAGAGAGAGCAGATTAAGCCATCATACATCACATCTCACATCAAAGCCAACCAATGGCTGCAATGACCAACAAGTTCTGTAACAGCCATTTATCAGTCTGAATTAACCGTCTATTCTAACATGTCATCATACTGTGTAACGAGAGAAAATGTTAGGAGGAAGGGAGAGAGGTATTGTGCAATATGAGATCAAATAAGAGGGGGGGGGGCAGGAACAGCAGTGAAAGATGAGAGTAAGGGAGGGGAGCAAACTAAACACTAAAGCACTGGGTGGTGAAGAGGAGGACAAGAAAGCGAGCGGATGAGAGAGGAAGACACCGCGGGACACAGAGAGGTAGAGAGAGGACAAGAGGAAGACAAGTGCGAGTTCTCTCCGGTTAACAGAATCAAGTCATTACACGCTCCACCTCGCTTTGTAGGGGCAGCGCTAATTAATCCCACAATATCTGGGCCATCAATAAGGTCACGAGTGACAATGACGGGGGCACTGGAGAGGGGCCAGGAGCCAAAAGGAGGGCCGGGGGGCACATAATAGACGAAATGAACACACACACACACTTACACAGCCACACACACACACACAGTGACACCTTCATAATTCACTGTGCCACTACAAAAGCGGCTCTGGGATAAAGGGCCTGTCAGCTGTGGCTGCTGGAGGATAATGCATTATTCTCGTTCAGGAGAAAGAGGACTCATCATCACTGTATGCACCAACACTTCTGGAGCAATCACTCTCTCTCTGTGTGTGCGTGCGTGCGTGCGTGAACTGTTGTGTAAATCACTAAAGAATATAGTGCAAACCTATACTTCACCCTCAGTGACCTACACAAGTGAAGTAATAAAATCTGGGAGCAAAGTAGGAGGAACGGGACACTAGAAGGCTAGAGATTAGATTAGAGAGGGGGAAATAAAAAATGGAAAGCAGCCATTTCCAAGGGATGAATGTGTCCTATGCATGGGGCTTTCAAATGATCACATCCAAACCCGCAAGGTTGTCTGTTCCAAAGAAAGAAATGACTGCCCTATAGAATAGAGCATCTCAGGGGGGGGGGGGTCTTTGGCCGACTTTTATTTCCTTTTCAAATGTCACCCAAGGCATTGCCGACCAGGATTTCTTGAGACTTAAGACTTGCTGCATGAACCCACTGAACTCACTCACTGTGTTCTCTGCCCTCTCATGGTGAGGAGTGGGAATCTTCATCAAAATGTGTTTTAATTAGCAGATGAATGGAACTCACGGTCTTTAAAAACGTGAAATATATGTGCATCTCACCAACTGAGGTGTGCAATATAAGATGGTCTGCTTTCCACCATGTGGCCATATTCTCATACAAATCCTCCAAATTCAGCTATGACCTCTATAATTTAACCTCTAGACAAACACGGGCGTATTCCAATCGAAGGGACGAGATGGTGACCAGCTCACCGTTGGAGGTGTGCAGCAGGCTGAGGAGTGTGTCCAGCAGGTAGCGGATGACCGTGCGCAGCTGCTCGGTGGACGAGCCGTGGACGAGCTCGCGGGTGTCGCAGGCGTCGGGCAGCACCTTGCGGCCGGCGCCGAGCGAGACGCGCAGCCGCTGCACGGCGTGGTGCGCCAGGTTGAGCTGCAGCTGGAGCTGCACGCAGTCCTGGTAGGCGGAGAAGACGCGCTGGTCCTCCTCCACCGCCTTGTCGGGCTTGCGCAGGAAGTACTGGGCGTTGTTGGCGCTGTTGAGCGGCGGCAGGTCGATGCTCTGCAGCAGGGTCTCCAGGCGGTGGCAGGCCAGGTTGTACCTGTAGAGGGGTGAGGTGCAAGGAGAGCTCAGACTTGAGACTTCACAAGTCCTGAGGGTGATGATGCATGGTGCAACTTTTGGAGTTATGTCGCTGGGCAACCAGATCCATGATTGGATGATCATAAGTTACCAGCTGACAAGTAAAATGATGTCCAATTCGCCTTATTCACCCGGAGCCAGAACAAGGCTAAAGGGTACACTTGCCATTACACCTCAGTCCAGCAGATGGTGGTGGTAATGCACTCTGTTTGCAAACTGACAAAAAAACACTCACTAAAGAAGAAGAACAGGCCAGTGAACCTTCTTTTTTTCTCCTCTTCTTTTTCGGTGAGCTTTTGTTTTTGGCAGTTTGCAAACGGAGTGTATTACCACCACCATCTGCTGGACTGAGGTGTATCCTTGCTGGTGGTGATTTGCTTTGGGCCACAGTGTTGATGTCTCCGGTGGAGTCTGACTGACCTGCACTGGATATCCTCCTGCAGGGCCACCATCATGGCCAGGTGCTGGTCCACGTCAGGCTGGCTGGCCGCCTCACTCTCGCCCCGCAGGGGGTCGTGCATCAGTTTCAGCTCGCTCTCCCACGGCAGGATGTAAGTGTGGCCGTAATAAAAGCCCAGTGGGATCTTGGCCCTTGCATTGGTGCTGCCATAGCGGCCAATCACAGTGATCTACAGGAAGAAAACAAAGATAAGTGTGAATTATGGGAAATGACACATGCTGATCCATGTTTGACTTTGGATTTTCAGCGCTCACTCAAACACTTCATAAAGTATTTTGGGTGGGGGTTTAAAAATGTCAGTCTTGAGGTGGAAGAAAGCGCACTCTCTTGTGTATTATACTTTTAAAAGGATTTATTGCACCATGCCCTTGACTACAAACGCGTTTTGGCGTCAAGCTGTCTTCAGTGTAACCACTCAAACAGAATGGGTTTTCAAAGGAACAGACACAGACCTATGCCACTACTTTATACTAATGACATTATGTGATTTCACTTAAATTGTGAATACGGAACTAAATAGAGTCTAAACGGCAAAAAGTATCGTAACATAAACATAATCATCACATAAACTATATCGAGATTAAGAACAATATTGTTGGGGTCACTTTCAGTTATTGTTATAGTTATTGCCCTTGTTGTGAATGACCCTTAACACTAAAATAAGGAACCAGAAAATAAGTATGAAAATATCCAGAGTAAAGATATATAGCCAACAAAGTCCCATCATCATAATCATCATCTTCTTCTCCTCCTCACCTTCATGAAGCGGCAGACAGGCGGGGGCAGCAGGTCATGCAGGATGAGGGAGTGTGTGCTGATGTCGGTAGCCACAACCAGCCGCCGGCCATCCACCTCCTCGCCCAGTGTCCAGATGTCGATGGACAGCGAAGCCAGGTCGCCGCAGGTGGGGATCAGTGCGTCCGTCAGGAGCACCGGCCGCCCGAAGTCTAACGTCACAAACCTCCGCGCACCTGAACAAAGCAAGAGATAGTAAGAACCATGCTTCGTATTGCTGACCGTCCATCATAACCGCTGAACAGCTTAAAAAAAAAAAAAAAATTGGGCTTCACTGCAATACGATTTTATTGAATGCAGGGCGTCTAGCTCCAACAGCTACAAATCCTAGCATGTACACTATTACAGTATTAAGAAATGTTCAACGCTGAATCTTGTGTAGTCAGCTACTTTTTAACTAACATCCTCTGAATCATATTGATTTCCATGCAGTCATAAACACTGCTTTACTAGAACAACAAAAAAATGTTAACACAGGCAAAACAAACAAGCTGTGCCAGTGTCGGTGTGTCTGTGAGCCGGTGTGTCTGTGAGCCGGTGTGTCTGTGAGCCGGTGCGTGCCTCACCTGAGTGCATGCGCTCTATGATGATGGACTGGTGAGGGGGAGGCTGCAGAAAGTGGGAGGCCTGAGAGATGGCTAACGCCAGCCCACTGCCCATAGGATGCTGCAGACAAGCAAAGACCAACATCGTGAACTCACACTCACATTCGCTGTGATCATGAGCATGATCATGCAACAGACATTTTAGCAGGATTCTCATTGTACCGCATAGATTTGCAAAACAACCTGTGAACTATAGAGTACCGAAGCCATGACGTAGCGTTCCCAAGGCAGCAATTTCACTGGATCTAGACAAATCAATCTAACCATTGAAATCACCATTAGCGGTGGCTTTCTTAATCTATTTCAATAATTTAACAACGCTTCTAAGATGTTAGTATACGTTTTTACACTGTAGGAATCACATACTACAACATATATTCATACCAACAGGATCAAATTTGTGACTAGAGTTTTATTTTAGCATGGGTTTCCTCCGTAAGAGAGATCTGCACGTAACTTCACAGCATACGGTTAAAATCCTTAAATTCACGGACGTATTTTGGCTTTATTTTTTTAAGCAAAAAACGTCACTCTAAACAGCTGCCAGTCATTGAGAAGATGTGAAATATCCACTGAAATTTATATTACACCTGCCAGGGAATCCTGTTATGTGGGTAAGCTGCTGCCTAGCAGGTAAACCATGTTTAAATGGCTATAGCCTACATTTAAAACAATTTATTAACTAGAAATGATGCCACATGTCTACATTCAATGCTATTTAAGCCACTTCGAAAGTTTGTTTAGATCCAGTGATTCGGCACTCATGGAAACGCTACGTCAGACTTCGGTACTCTATTGAAAGAGATTAGTAAGGTAAAAGAAAGACAAGTACCAACTTGACAATTATGTTCTGACAACAAACTGTCCATAACTGTCAGTAAAGGGCCGTTCACACCAAAAACAATAATGATAACTATAAAAAAATATTGTTCTTGTTAATATGAACGACGACGTTCACACATAAACTATAACGATAACGACATGAAGATCGATTTTGTTGGGGATCACTTTCAGAGCGATTTTGAGAACGATAAAAAGCTAACAGCTATTCTGAACCGATCACATTTTAGCCATCGCGTTCATTAACACAAGGAGAGACTTTGCTTATTGTTGGCCAGAGTGGACGCTTTTATCGTTATGGTTAAGGCTATCGTTATTTTCTTGGTGTGAACGGCCCTTGTTTGCAACAGTTTTCCACAGCATGCAGCAAAAACAGAAGCTCAGAAGTGTTCTCTCTGTGCCTCTACATGAGGAGCCAGCGCGTGGAACTGACCGGCTTGGCCTTCTGGGAGTTCTTGTTGTGCGCGGCGAGGTTGACGGCGGGCGGGTCCATGATGGAGCCGGGGAAGAGCTGGGCCAGCTCCACGCTGATGGCCGCCGACACGGCCTCGTTGGGCGGCGTCAGGGGGGGCGTCATAAAGAGCGGCGTGGTCTTTGGCGTGGGCGGGATGACATCGGAGGGGTGGATGAAGAAGCCCGGCGCGCTGGAGGCCGAGGGGTTGGAAGGCACGGAGTTGTGGATGGGCCCCACGCCGGACGCGGCCGCCGCTGCCGAGGTGGTCTGGTGCAGCTTGGCCTCCAGCTTGGCTTTCTGCTGAGCACAGGAGAGGGGATCAAACTTCACAACGTTAGAACGGTGTGCAAATTAATATGCATTATTACACTCATTCACTCTTCAGAACATGTATTGTTAACAGCAAATGAACAAAAAAATACAAAAGTACTGACCCTTTTTAAAGTTATCTCTATGAAACCAACAATGTGAACCAATAATGATTTAATCAGATTATGTATTCAATTCTATTTTATTTGAAAGGGACAGTGTGCAATTAAAACATAAATGTTTAATGTTGCATTGCACCAGATATATATATAGTGTAGTGTGTGTGTGCCTATAGTCATACAAGGCTGTGTTTGTGTTTGTAATTTGTTCATGCGTGCTGCTCTGACCTGTTGCTGTAGCTTGAGAAGTTGCTGCTGTTTCTCCTGCAGCACCTGGAGCTGCTGCTCGGCCGACACCATGGCGTGGGACAGCGACTGCAGCGCCACTTGGGCCGCCGAGCTCAGCGCCGTCGACGCCTCGCCTACCGACCCCGCCGACAGGCCGCCCACTGTGGGGGTCACCCCAAACGTGCTCACTGCAGGGTGGGACACCAAAAATGACCCGACCCGTCAACATGAAATCAACACTTCAAGACAGAATGTGTAGGGATGACTGTATGGACAGGCCCCCAGTTTGCTTCAAGGCAATCTGTTTATTTTGACATTTTCTATTTAACTGATCCATGTAAAGTTTTTTAATCTAGCAAGACTGTCATTTGAGGTACCATGGCCTAGAGTGCTGTACTGCACTTTTTACTTGAGCAATAACACTTCAGATTGGGTTATGATCATAAAGCCATGTAGAACAGCAATGCTTTAGCCAAATACTCTAATGATAAAGTGAAACCACATATTTAATTGAATGTAGTGGCTCAGTATTAAGAGTGGGTATGTGAGAGAGTGGTAGTAATGAATAAAGAGGGCTATGTACCGGTGAACATACTCGCGTCGTCCCTCTCCACCCTGGTACCGTCACTCGTGGAGACGCAAGTGAAGTGCAGAGGCTCCACCTCCAGGAGCCCGGTCAGGGCCGTGAAGCTGCCCTCTGCGGCCGCACAGTTGCTCACCTTACCGTTCCCTACACACACAAACACACCCACGCGCACACACACACACACACACACGCACGCACGCACGCGCACACACAAGCACGCATGCAAGCACGCACACACAATGTGGGGGGGCAGGGAGCAAGAGACAAAGACGGAGCGGGAGCGACAGAGAGAGTTGAACCAAACAGGGAGGGGAGAGAGATAAAGGGAGAGAGTTAACAACACTGCTTTAGTTACACGAGCTCAATCCAAACAAGCACAAGAGATCCTGATCTGTTTTCTCTCTCTGGGAGACATCTGACAATGCTATCCAGGTGTACAGCTAATCTAGACATCTAATCCAGTTAATCATGGACTTCTATTGTCCAGGCTGCAATGGGAATGAGAGAGGACAGAGCTGCATGCGGATAAAGGAGCAAATGAAGGCTCTACTGTATTCTGTATTGTGTTCCATCTACCCAGGGGCTACACATGGGAATTAGCCAACAGTTGGTAGAAGGCATCTCCTCTCATCTGAGAATAATGTGGTTTGGTCTCTTACAAACTGAAGTTGATAAATAAGATTAAATAGACGCAGGGTCACTGCAGTGATGCCTGTGGAGGGCATCTCACCTGAGAGAATGTCGGAGAGGTCGATCTCATCAGACTGGACTCCAATGCTGCTGTTGAAGGCATTCTTACAGGAGGAGCCGCTCACCTCCAGGTCAAAGAGCACAGGGTCGAAGGGGGAGCTGTACAGCCCATACCTGCAATAAAACAATAAGTAAACAAACAAACAAATTCCAATAGTCTCAGGCCTTCACTAATTCCTCATTAACAGAAGTGCAGTAGTGGATTAATATTACTATCTAACTAACACGGAAGAAAACAATGTTATTCTAGAACACAAAACAAAAGTTATCGTGTCTCAATATCTGTTTGCCTGGAGGCATCTGGAGGCTGTGCTCCTGGTGTTTGTGTAGTGTAACACTTCAGTCTCCTCATGGTGGTGCCGACTCTGCTCCCAGACTCACCGGGTCTGCAGCAGAGCCTCCAGGGGGGTGAGGCGGTCCTGCAGCTGCCGAGAGACGGCCGTGAGCAGGGAAGCGCACGACGTGCTGCAGCCCGCCAGGTCCTCGTCCTTTACATAGTTCAGCAGCACAAAATACCAGAACACTGCACCTGAGAGAGCCAGGGGGAATGGAACAGAGAGGAGAAGAGGGAGCAAAACACTAGCGTAAGGACCACGATCAAAATGCTAAATGTTGCCTTTTTGTCAGCGGTCATCGCTGCTGATTTGAGATGTTTCTCCTAATAACACACTGACTGCAAATCAAAGTCAACATTATCATCAATTCTGCTGTGTGTGTGTGTGTGTGTGTATATGTATATATGTGTATATATATATATATATATATATATATATATATATATATATATATATATATATATATATATACACATATATATACACACACACACACACACACACACACACACACACACACACACACACACACACACACACACACACACAAGACATATATAGAGGATTGAAATTGTGTTTCTTTCAAGTCCACGGTAGGGTAAAACAACAAGGACAACACAGTGAACAATAATACAGTGATATGGTACAGATGACATACCACCAGTAGCTGCTGCGGGTAAGTAAGGCATATTCTCCAGCAGCGCCTTCAACAGAGCCATACCAAATCCCTGCTGTCCAGGGTCTCCTTTACCATTACTGCAAAAACAGAAGAGAGAAAAGTTATTCCTCACGTCTCAAAAACAAATCAACAATATTTACTCATATGCTTACAAATTATGGCCTTAATTTGGTATATTGGGAGATTTTGTGTATTGTAATCTCTTACCTAATACAAAGTGCAAGAAAACGTGCGCATTTGTGGGCTATGCTTCGGCCCGCCTGGAAGAAGCAGACTCTGACCATATCTATGAGCCGCTTCCTGGTCTTGATGAGGAGGCCCTCCTTCCCCTCTCTGGGACTGGACACACAGAGGTCAGGGCTTAGTGGACAGAAAAATAGGTCAGTCACAGAGCATGTACACGCACAAATGAACATAAACATCAACATGTAGACACATCTATATATATATATATAGCTTCTATAATTTCTATTAAATCGTCAACTCCTGTGATTGGATGCTCTGAATGACACAAGCAAGCACTCACTGATACAAACACAGACTTACTTCGACACACACACACACACACAGAGATCCGTACCTGCAGGGTCCGTTAGAGTAGACCCCAGCCAGCCAGCAGAGGATATCCAGAATGAGACTCTGAGCGTGCTCAGTACTGGCCGTCTCCTCCGAGCGCTTACACAGGCTGTTGAGCAGCTTCTCATGGAATTCTGGGAACTGCAGCATAGCACAGCGCTGGATTCTATGGCAACAGAGACAAACAACAGATTCATACGTGTCCATGAAGCACTGCAATTACATTTCGGCTCAGTCCATACACCTGTCTGTTTAGAACTCGAACCCCAACCTTTTTTATATTTAGCATAAAAAAAACTGCCCAGCGGTTTATACACAACACGGTTAATGGTTAAACAGGAAATTAATGTAGTCCCATCAAAGGTATGAAAAGGACAGCACTGATTGATAGAACACCCTGAAAATACCCTGTGTTTGTGGTGTCAACATGAAGAGAGTACTGGGTGCACTTAAGTAGAGGGCTGTGTGGGTACCTTTCTTTGGGTATGGAGGTCTTTTTGAACCTCCGGATTGTGATTGACACTTCCTGTAGGAGGTCACAGCCACGCAGGTTATCCGGTTTCTTTGATGCTGGTGGAGGCTCCACTTTAGATGTGGAGGCTTTTTCCTGATGAGAGAACCAGGGGAAAAAAGAGAAAAAAAAAAAAAAAAAAAGACAGGGAGATCAGGAGGGCTACACAGTAGCAAGGGAGTGCTCACAGCTAATGTTGTTTTGATTGGATAACAGTGCAGTTCCCCTCTGCAACCACTAGGTGGTGCTAGCAAAACAAAAAGCCTTCACCAGGAATAAAACTCAACCAGTACCGACTCATTACTTCCATTTGGCGAGTACAGAGGACTACAAAAATCCTCACACCAAGCCTGCATAATGATGGTAAACTACTGCACAGTCCAACAGCACAACAGCTTATGGAGGGCTAAGGGCTGCCCAGGAGTCCTGATATGAGTTAACAACAGAGCGTGCTCAGACAGTGAGTTCCACGGCCGTACCTTGGAGGCCTGGGCCCGCTGCAGCAGGGAGGACAGGGACTGGGCTTTACTGCTCTGGGGCTTGGAAGGCATCCGGACAACTGGCCGCGGGTTCTCCTCCATGCCTTTGTCGCTCACCGCCTTGATGTGGACCAAGAACGAGCGGTACTTTCCCCCTGCCATACCTGCAAGGAGACACGAGAGAAACAGACAAGCGGTTTGGTTCTATTCCACTCTTTATGTATTGCCATACCACCTGAGAATTGTCTCAAGGTGCTTAGGTTAAGGTTACATATAACACACAGCCTGAAGTGGTCAAAGCAAAACTCTGTGGGCAAGCTGGTGGTATTACATACAGTTGCATGCACTGCAGACAAAGCAATGCTTCTTTTACTCCTACTACACCAAGGCTCACCTTTGACCAACTTGGGACTTGTTAAGCTCAACATCCCAGCATGGCCTGAGAGGTCGAGGCCACTGGCCAACCACACAGGGCCGCAGAGGATGTCCTCCTTATGGTCCTCGAGAAAGGGACAAAGCCTGGAACCTACGGGGAGAAACGTCAGACCGAGATGCCATTAGGACATGGAATAGATAAGATTACCTTCAGATGATGTCTGGACACAAGGACTCCACAAGGACTTAATTAATGTTGACAACTGGAAACCAGGTCACATTGATTGAATCGTTGTAGAGCAGGCACCTCACAGGGACTACTTAAATGTCTATAGGGACAATGTCTTCGCCTTTCACAATGCCCATATGAAGGGTGTTGTCCCTGCATTAGCTGGGAAGTGCATTTAAATGGTGGATGGTGGGAATTTGCAGTAGCTAAGCTTATGATGCCAAAACACTGATCCTAATATCTTTTACAGCATCTTTAGTTTTAATGGGTTGATAAAGGAAACCCATCACCTTGCTGGGACTTCATGAACCCCACAGGGAGAAGGATTTCACTTTTCAGAAACAACCTTGAAGGCAACCTTTGGCAACCTTACAAGGACTCAATCCCCCGTGTAAACGCAAGCGAGTTTGACAGTGAAGTTACCTGGTGATTCCTCGATATCCATGAACTGGATGTCCTCTGCAAAGTCATGTAGGAGAGGCTGGCCATTCCTCTCGCCATTGGTGTGCAGGGCCTGAGACAGGGGGAAGGTGATCTGCCTGTCCACTGCTGTCTCTGGAGATGGGGGGGGGGGAGTAGAGGCGTTTGTCAAAGGGGAGAACCGGTCAGCTGTCAGTTTGCCTCAAACATCATGGGGTAGTTGGGTTTACTGGTCCATGGAGCATACTCAAGAAAGCTATTAGAATGTGCATTCAGTGTGCGTGGGTGTGTGTGTGTGTGTATATGTGTGTGTTAGTGCTAGGAGAGAGAGAGAGAGAGAGAGAGAGAGAGAGAGAGAGAGAGAGAGAGAGAGAGAGAGAGAGAGAGAGAGAGAGAGGAATCAACTGTATCCTTACCGTTGACCTTGCCTAATCCTGGGGCCTTGTTCTTCAGTAGGGTGACCTGGATCTGTGGAATGTTGGTAATGTTGGCGTTCATCACAAACTTGAAGTCCACGTGGCCCACCATGCACGCTTTGGGCAGCACCAGCTCAAACACGTGCTCGTCCCAGCTGGAGCTGCACACAAACGAAACCACAGCACAGTCCAGGGAAAACAAAGTATTAGTTTACAATGAACCTCCAACCTCCAGCCAAAGCCCTCATCTGCTTCCCACTGTTTCCCCTCAAACAAGACTACTGTTATTTTAGCTTACGAGTATGTTTTTTGTCAGAACAAAAAAGATGTGTGGTGTGTGTGAGAGAGAGAGAGAGAGAGAGAGAGAGAGAGAGAGAGAGAGAATCTGCAGTAGGCCAAAAGAGACTGGCTATAATGCTTCAAGACTGAAATTGTATCAGGTTCCTTCACATACTAAACCATGCCTATTGCATTACATGGCCTCAACATGTATTCTATAGAAAGTATATGTAGAGAAATCACTGGACTCAAACTGCACACTTATGCATACATGTCAACACATGGAATTTGTTGCTCTGCACACAGCAACACTACACATGCGTACCTGTCGCTCTGCAGCTTCCATGTGCGTGTGTGTTGCGCGGCGTCTCCGTGGTGCTGCTGGTGCAGGTGCTGAGGGTGGCGTCGCTGCTGCTGCTCCTGCTGCACCTCCACCCAGCAGGGCGGCACCGTGGCCGAGAAGCGCGGCGTCAGCGTCTCGAAGCGCGTCAGCTCCACCAGCGACGACAGCATCTCCACGCCCAGCACTTGGTCCACCAGGAGGTCAACTCCCGCTGCGGGCACACACACACACACACACACAGACACACACACACACACACACACACACACACACACAGACACACACACACACACAGACACAGTTAGCATGTGAAGTACAAGTGTGTCACACTATTACCCCATGTACAAAGAGAAACAATATTCTGAGAATCATTGTCGGTTCCTCCTACATTCAGCAAGGTCATGCACATGGTCCAAGATACAGAAGTGTGACAGCGCCTTGACCTTAGACGTCAACACTATGATGAAACGGCATTGAAGTCAGTATTGTGCAAGGAAAGCAACATGGCCTCAGGGAACTGAATATCCAATGAGCAACAATGAAAACATTCATGACTATTGGCGGTCACGCATGACGACTGGAAAATGGATGGATTTCAGACTTAAAACACAACAACAGTTCGTCCATTCAAAGACTGACGCACAGCTTGTAACGGTTACCCAGATGTGGTCACACTGAGGCGTGATGAGTGAGGGTCTGACAGTGATGATAGGAGACTGACCTGTGACCCCTGGGCTTGAGGGGTTCGAGGACGGCTTCGTCCCTTCGAACAGCTGGTCAACCCCTTTAGAAAGGGGGCCGTCAACAAAAATGTCGGCGTCATCTATATCGTCAAACACACCTCCAATTTGAAGGAAATGAAGTTCTCCACCTAGAGGGGAAATAAGACAGACTCTAAATAGGAGTACTTGTTACAGACTACAACAGCACAACTCCCGAAACACTAGGCATATCATTTCAAACGGGCCAGAGGCTGCATAAGGGGTTGGAAGCAGCTGTTACGGCCCACTGCTCTTGCACATCACCAGTTGCTCATAAAGTCATCCACCTTCACCCTCCCATTACCTACCACCCCACACATCTTCATTATTTTGTCCTGAAGGCAACCCCGCACACACACTAATAGGACCATATCATATGGCAAATGCGTTGAACGCAGGATAGCAAAACAGCCTATTCATCACACTATTTGCAAGTGGGGGTGGGGAAGGGGGTGTGCGTTTGTGTGTGTGTGTGCTGGCAGAGGCACAGTTCTGATTTACGTGTTCAGCTAAGGAATTTATGGGCTATGTGATACATTTACAAATGCCAGTTGAGGAACAGGGGCACCCCTCCTCAGTGATCTGTGCCACGGATTACTGAAGCCATGTAATGCAGTAGAGGGAGCCTCTGCTGAACTAGACATGCAGAGCACAGGACTGCAGGCTACGGGAGGACACTGCAATGTGCCTAACTACAACTTTACACTTTAAAACACAAAGCATTAGGCGGGGATCACATTAGCCAGCGGCAAGTGGCAGGTTTCCTATTGTTCTCTATGGTTCGGCAGCGGAACAGTGGCAACGCTGGCGTAACGCTAGTGTTGAATAAGCTGAGCGTTGAACAAGCTGAGCGTTGAACAAGCTGAGCGTTGAACAAGCTGAGCGTTGAACAAGCTGAGCGTTGAACAAGCTGAGCGTTGAACAAGCTGAGCGTTGAACAAGCTGAGCGTTGAACAAGCTGAGCGTTGAACAAGCTGAGCGTTGAACAAGCTGAGCGTTGAACAAGCTGAGCGTTGAACAAGCTGAGCGTTGAACAAGCTGAGCATTGAACAAGCTGAGCATTGAACTTGGTTCAACTTTCAAAGCGCCACGCAAGCGTATTCAATTGACGAACCGTTTGTGTTGCTTAGGAACAAGATAAAACTTATTATGGCCTGAGCGTTGTGTTACTTTTGCCGCTACCGCTTGCCTTCAAAAGCCTGACAATCAGAATTTCACATGTCCAGAGCACCGTGACGTGAAATAATCATATCTTTGCGGGGAAGCGCTGGCAGCCAGCGAAAGGGATCCTCACCTTTCGTGCAGGCGCACAGACGGTCAGTCCCCGAGCAGTAAGTGACGGAGACGAAGGGGTCCACCTCATCGCCGCCCTCTTTCATGGGCGGCTCGACCTTGGCCAGCACCTCAAGCGTGGCTAGGTCTAGCACCATGATGTAGCCGGCTTGCGTGGTCACCACCAGCTTCTCCTTGGCCGTGGACGGGCGAGGCGTTGGTGTTGGTGCGTGGCGCCCGCCGGGCGGTAGGTCCGGGCGGGCGTTCCGGCGCCACGGGCCGTTCTTGAGGCCGGGTGGCGGAGTGTCCTCCGAGGCGTCCTCGCCGTCTTCCTCGCGGCCGTCCAGCACGTCGGCGGGCAGCAGGATGAGCGAGGTGACGGCGTCGCGCGGGTCGCGGATGTGCTGCACCTTCACCGGCTCCTCCTCCAGCGTCACGATGCGCGTAGAGTAGTTCAGCTTGTACAGCACCAGGTAGCCGCCACCGCCGCCACCGCTGCCAATACTGCCCCCGAACGCCCGGGACGAGGGCTGCTGCTGCTGCTGCTGCTGGTCGGGGGGCAGAATGAGGGGCGTCTGCTGGGGCGAGGTGCCTGGCGCGTGGCCGCCCTCATGGCCGTTGGCCAGCGTGGGCAGCGCCTGGAGCTCGTCCTTGCGGCCGCGACTGCAGAGGGCCGAGTGCAGGCGGTTGAGGTTGTTGAGCGCCTCCACCTGGTTGATGGCGCTGAGCGACTCCACCGAGCAGGGCTGCAGGCCCACCAGCAGGTGCAGGCCGTCGCTGCACGGCGTGATGGAGTCCACGTACAGGTTCTCGTCCTCCAGCTCTTTGGGAAGCCGCAGGCACTGGACCAGGGCGCCGGGCCTCGGGGGCGCCAGCGGACCCCACTTTTCAGGCGCGTCGGGCGGGCCGATGCCGCTGTTGCCGCCGACGCTGCCGGTGGGCGGCCACGGGGCAGTGGCGTCGGCGAACTGCTGGATGTAGGTGATGGGCGGGTCTTGCAGGAGCAGCTGCTCGTGCGAGTCGAACTCCATCTCGATGATCTGCGGCACGCTGAAGCCTTCCTCGTGCAGGCTCTTGCCCATCAGGTTGTTCATCTGCGCAAACACCTTGCCGTTCACCTTCTCGTCCGCCTCCTTGATGCTGTACAGGAGCAGCACAGGGATAGTCCGGCGGATGGGCGAGACAGGGAGGCTGGGGGAGCCCAGCTCGGGGGCCGGGTGGCAGGTCTCGATCTCCATGGGACCCTGGTCGGGGGCCACGACCACCAGGGGGGTGGCCTCAGGGACCTGAGTCCTTAAGGGTCCGTCGGCGGTGGAGGAAGGGGGAGGTGGTCGTCGCGCGGGGCCCGAGGACGGGCCCCCGGTGAGCGGCGAGCTGGCGGCCGAGCGGTAGCTGAGCAGACCGCCCGTCAGCAGGCAGGGGAAGGGAATGTTGTGCTGCTCGGCCGGCTTCTCCTTGGCCTTGTCGGCCTTGGCCTGCGGCAGCGCCGGGTTGGCCCCCAGCTCCTCCAGGTCCTTGACGGTGTCCTCCAGCACGCTGGCCACCACCTCCCACTGCAGCTTCTCAGGCTGCTGCAGCACGCTCAGCGCAGTCACCCCCAGGCTCACCTCCAGGCTCTCCTTCTGAGACGGGTGACCTGACGAGACACACACACACACACACACACACACACACACACACACACACACACACACACACACACACACAGAGGCCATAGTTTACCGAACCTGGACATTACTTTTGAAGAGTTTGGTTCCAAAATGCTATATCTTCCATTTTCATGAAAATGTTTGTTTTCCATGTAATTTCAGTGGAACTGTAGTTGGGTTATTGCTATTGCTGTACTCGATCAAAACAACACAACTGCAAAATGATATATATTACCTGAGAGACACAATTAAATAACATGACTAATGTTTCTAAAAATGGATATATAGCGCTTTGGAACCAAACACTTCAGATGATCACAGAGACTTTTCATTTAGAAAAGACAAACACTATGGACCAAGAGAAGCAGTCCAAACGTGCAGTTTGTCTACCAATTATGTGAAATGATCTTAATCTTCATGAATCTTCAGTACATATCAGTACGCAGTTTATTATTCTGCATATAGAAGTCACACATTTAAGCGTGTTATTGGTGGGGAACTTCACATCCAGTGTAAGGAGATAATTTCTCAGTCAGTCAGTAGTGTTTACACACAAAACATTCCCCCCATGTTATACAAGTTGGCATGCCCAACACACACACAGGGCGAATCCTGTTAACCGAGCAGCATGCTGATAGACCCCGCTGGGACTATGATATATTTAACAAGAGCCGCTGGCAGACTCAGCAGGTGGGTGTTGAGGACAACACACACAGACACTCGAGTGAGATGTGACAGCATGGTGCAGATGGAGTGAGAAGAGGTGGGATCCACCGCCAGCTAAGTTGCGTTACCACGTAGAGCTCCGTACCTGTGACTGACTCCGATCTGGAATGCTCTTCACTGTCCGAGTCCTCCAACTGATCATCACTGTAAAAACACACACACACGGAACATAACAGGTTACAGTGAGTACTCAACGGCCGTCATGGGGTTGTTGTTTTTCAGAAGACGTGATTCATCTTTTACAGATGGGATTGTGGGTTGGTGAGAGTTGATGATCTATTTCGATCTTTCAAAACTCTTGCTTCATTATGGTTACAAAATGGGCCCTGAAGGCTGCCAAGCACCCTGATTTTATGCCAGATCTCTAAAAATGGGCATATAACTGTTCTCAATCAATCACCCTGAAGCTTTGTGTACCACCTCTAGAAAGCAAACACTGAATTCAATACTTCTTGATATTCACACTGCCAAATTAAACGCCTCCATTATGGCCTATCAGAACTATAGTATTCAGCCCTTTTATTACGCCAAGACTCATCGTAATTACAGCAATTTACAAAACCTTCTAATTACGCTTTGACAGCTTATATCCTAGTTTTACCCAGCCCATTAGCTACATTCGGTCATATGATTGACATCCTAAAGACCCAGTGCTTGACTGATCATCTTTTCAGACCTTCCCGATAAACTTTGTCTAAGCCAGTTTTTCTCAAACTTTACATGGCAAGCCCCTTTGACAATCATAATAATGGAAAAAAACTAGATGTACCGCAGAGCGGTACAAAATATGACCGCCGCCCAGTCCAGCACATTTTTTTCACAAAAATAAATCACGCTGAAAGGCCTATATGATTCTAACTGTCTCACTAAATTGCATTATCCACACTCAATTCTCACTGGTATCTGCTAGACAACAAGTACCAAAACATGATTAGTTCATAGATTTCACATGTAAAATTCATTTTATACAAGCCCACCTCCATCTTGCCTGTTCATAATTCTGAGAAATTCTTGAATTGTGTGCATGTGTGGATGTACATGTTTATGTTATGTGTGTATGTGTGTGTGTGTGTGTGTGTGTGCTAGTGTGTGTGTCTGCGTATGTGCCTGTGCATGCATGCGTACATATGTCTACTGTGTGAGTATGTGTCATACGTATGATTACTGTGAATGTATGTGTGTGCGTGTGTATCTGTTTGTGCACATGTGTGCACATGAAATGGGTTAACATGACCCCTGGAGGCAAACATACACGGAAAAATTGGTCATCCCTAGGCCCTACAGTTCTCAAGATATTCACAGAGAACTGTGTCTGTCCTACCCTCCTTTCGGGGGGTCCAGTCCAGCCGGGGGGGCTACAGATCAAAACAAAAAGCAGCGGTTCCATGCTATCCATGTGGGGTTACATGCCCACCAAGTTTTGTGTGTACCCGGTCTTTCGGTGTCGGGAATCCTTGTTGGTATCGTCACTAAATGTACACATACATTATTTTATTGTAAGGCCCCCACGAGCGAAAGTACACAAAACTTAGCATGCATTGGAGGGTGTAATAATGATCTTACACTTTTAATTTCGTGCAGTTTTGACCATGTCAGCCAGAGATATTGTGATGAAAACACCTAATTTTTGCTTTTTAATTTTTTTTTTAACTAGGTGGGCTATACATGAAATAAGTGGTAATGGGATGGGTTGACATGCCCCTTAAGACCAATATACATAAAAAGGTGGACCTCCTAGGCCCGACGGTTCTCGAGATTTTCACAGAAAACTGTCTCCGGCCACCTACAGGCCAGTTGGTGTATAGTAACATAAATGAATTTATTGTGTGGCCCCCCATGAACGGAATTCCACGAAACTTGGCGTGCATACAAAGGATGTCATAATGATCCTACACTTCCAATTTCGTGCAGTTTTGACTATGTTAGGTCACAGATACCTGCGATTAAAACACTTCATTTTTACTTTTTTGTGTTTAACTAGGTGGCGCTATACATGAAATGAGTAGTTATGGAATGGGTTGACCTGGCCCCTTGAGATCAACATACAAAAAAAATGGTCCTCTTAAACCCTACGGTTTTCGAGATATTCACAGAAAACTGTGCCCTACCCTCCTTTCGGGGGGTCCAGTCCAGCGGGGGGGCTACAGATCAAAACGAAAAACGACGGTTCCATGCTATCCATGTGGGGTTACATGCCCACCAAGTTTCGTGTACCGGGAATCCTTGACGGAAATTTGGGCATGCGAAAAAAACAAAAAAAAAACAAATCTGACTAAACCTATATGACCGCTTCGCTGCGGTCATAATAAAATGTGTCTAGTGATGCCGTACCTGTCCCCCTCAAGTTTTGGCAGGTCCGAGCAGCTGGATGAGTCCTCCAGCCAGGCCAGAGTGGGCCTCCGGGACTCTGTGCCCAGGCCCTGCTCGCTGCTGGACAGGAAGAGCTGGCGCAGAATAACCGGGTCGTACGGGTTGATCTCAAACTTCAAGTGCACCTGCAGCAGCCACAGCAGCAGAGAAACAAAAAAACATCACATACAAGATCAGTGACAGGGACACGAGAAGGACTTGCAGCCTGATGAAGAGAAGTCAAGGTGGCAGAAATCAATGGCTGTAGACACTTGAAGAGTCAACTTCAAGTTCAGGCTGAAGATCCGGGGCTCTATTTAATAGCTTTCATTTCAGTCCTTTCATCTAGCCGTTATTTCAAATGTATAATCTCACCAGTGTTTTCTCCAGATTTGTTTTTAGCAATGGGGGCAGGCCAGTCCGCAAACTCCCAGCCTCCACCAAATCAACACAACAATATGGGGAGTGAAACTGGACGGGCCCTAATAACCTCTGACTAGTCCTACTTGTTGTTAAATTGCAGTGTGAACGGCAACCATGGGGGAGGACACATCGGCAGGATAATTTAAAAAGCAACTGGGACTACATTGTGCATTTGCCCCAATTCCGATAGAGTGGGGGCAATAATTTTACCATCATGGGGGGCCGCCATGGCCATGAACACTGCTCACTCCAAAACAGAATAGGCAAATACCAAATAGCCACTCCTATATGCTCATATTTAAATAACCATTAGAGTCGATGCAAACCTTCATCAGCTTGGACACGTCCCATATGCAGATCTTGCCCCTCTTGGTGGCGGCAGCCAGGAAGTGCGGGCAGCTGCCGAAGCCATAGCAGGCAATCTTGTCCGAGCCGTCCGGACTGGGGAACTGTGCCGGGCTGGTCGCCAGGGTTACTGACAGCGGAACGTTCTGCGTGTGCTCGCCCTTGACAAATGGACAGTTGGGGGAATGTCGCTCGTGCTCCGACCTGCAAAGAAAATAACAAAAACATCAACCGAGGACTCGCGCTTCGTCCAGTTCGTTGCTGGCGTCCCTTCACAATTCAGCATTTCCCAGACTCAACCCTCACGATCCTACACATCACATTCTTATGGTGTATATACGTCATCCAATAAAAAAATACCTCTCCAACACTTAAATGAGCGATTTGTAGGATTGTTACCGAACGTTCTGTAGGCCAAAATCAAAACACTGGTGAACGTTCTCAAGACTACCTAGACACGAGCCTCTTCTGGGTTGCCAGATGTAGGATAATGCAGACTTAGTTAACGTTAGTTGACCTGCAGCTGCTTAAACGTTTCTCCAACCATGACCCAGCGACACATTACGGAAACAGTGAGAACTAAAAATACCTCTCTAACCAACTTAACATATTTAGCTGAAGATAGCGATGCAGATGAAGTTTAGCCTAGGCTACCTGTCGTGGAGAAATATAGCCAGCTCTGCGTCAGACTTTATATTCTTCGTTTAACGAAGACGTCGCCATCTAAGGAAGCTCCTCTGATGTCCACTAAATTGGTTTCTTGTTTTAATTTTGGAAATTTGCCTGCCTCTCGTAGGCTAGGCCTATTCGTTCATGACTACAACTGACAGCTGTTGACAATTGGCCTTTGCTAATTTGGTAACCCAAATGGGGGGACGGGCCTGCCCATTATTAATACACTATTCTAGAATTAATCGTTCAAAACATAAATGAAAATTCCAAGAGATTCCGCCCCGTAACTCATTTTTTTTCACTGGTTTTACGGGTTATAGTAATGTTGTCAAATAAGCCATTACTTCAATTCATCGTGTTTCCTTACTCTCTGATGACATATGGTGATATTTTTGGAATGATTACAATTTATTTTCCATTATTTCCTACACGCAAGCAGTGCCAACTACTGTACATAGGTGAGAATCAATGCATGTGGGTGGGTGCAGTGGGCTCACTCACCATGGCTCATCAGTGGGCTCCCAACACACCAGGCACACACTACAGGTGAAACACATGGCGCGGTCGTCACCCGTGGAGGCAGGCTGCAGAGACAGGCACAGAAACAGACACACAGGCGCGGAGCGAGTGAGACTCTGGGCTTGGTACTGTACGTTAGATCTGAATCAATAAAGGATCAGGGATGATTAAAGAAGCTGGAACTCTCATTTGAACAGGACTCAAGGGGAGCGATGACCATCATGTGTCTCAATGACCTATCATCATCATCCTGATTTGAAACAATAAACACATCTATTGAATATGGCCAATATATATAGCATTTATTATACGGTTCTTCACAATGCAAGTAGAACGCTCCATTGATTTGAATGGGATTTCCCAAGTTCGGTCATTATTTTCATCTAAGGACCTCTAAATAATGACCGCCGTCAATGGCAACGGATTTTCATTCAAAAGTGAAGGCAGACGGTTGATCTGTTCTAAAGAACGTTTGATTCAAGTTCAGCGTGTGTTGCGAACTATTATATGTTCTTTTGGCAAGTAGCCGTATAATAAGCGGGATAATGTATAGAATGCCGGTCATTATGTCCGGTTCGGCCTATCGGGACTTATTTTCCCAATAATGACTGGCGTTCTATACATTATCCCTTACATAATAAATTGAGCACTAGTGTTTATATGGCAGGATCTAAATATGAAAGAGGGTGAGTAGGTTTGATGGTTTTGAATAGCTTCTTGTCTCCCACTTGTTCTGTTGGTATAGCAACTCGATAGCAAGGGGATAAGATGTTCTGCCATTTCCACAGAAAGAAATACTAATCCGTTTCCTTGGTTTTCATGGTAAAGCCGAGGGGAGTTACCTTTCTAGTGCCTGCAAGAGCCAGGGGAATCTCGGGGATTCCCAAGGACAAGGACAAAAGCAAAACCAGAAGTGGGATTTTTAAAAAGTAGGCTACCTCAATGTGGAACACAGGCACAATGACTATGTAACAGAACAATGAGACTCAGACAGAAAGCACAACGGAGAAAACATGAAACAAAGAGGGAGACAGTGAGGGGGGGAAAAAAGAGAAAGAAAACCCAAAAAATACGAGGGTTGAACAGACGGAAAGAGAATAGAAAGAATAATGAAAGAAAAGAAAGTGAAGGAAAGAAGAGAAAGCGAAGGAAAGAAGAAAGAGGAGAAAGAGTAGTTCAGGAGACACAACCCACCTGGTGGTAGAAGCCCGCCTGGGCCATGGGGTCCGGCTGAGCCCAGCGGTAGCCAGCATGCGGCCAGGACGTGAACGTTTCTCTCCTGTTTGCCTCACTGTACATCAAGGATCTGGACAACAACGCAGTTAGTTAGCCAACTTAGTTTAACCTGCAATGTGTACACCTGCCCGGGCTCGTACAAGCAACTTGCAGGTCCTTGGAAACCTCTTTAGGAAGGTTAATTTAACGTACATACTGCTACCCATCATTGCAGCTGGCTACCGTTACATTAGTTACGCCCGACACGTAAGATTAACACTTAGTAAGTCAAAGATACAAATGGGCTACATATTTACTACTGCGGGACTGTTTGTCTAAGCTTTTTACATGTAAAAGCTTTAGTAGAAGTGCAGCCTTCTTTAAAGATTCCCCATCGATATCTACAGCATGTTAGATACTAGAGCCAACTTCAATATGAGCAACAATTTGTTTGTAAGCAGGTGTGGCATCTTGGGTTCTCTCACCTATCTACAGAGCGTCCAGGTCCCACCCCCAACTCAGGCCGGGCACTCGGTAAGAGGTAGGAGAGCCTGTCCATGATGGACGAGGCCACAGACAAGGCAGCAACGTTCTGGTTTATCTTCTTCAGCTCGTTCACGATGGCACTGGCCACCACCTTGATCACGTGGTGCGGGAGATGGAAAGTCACCGTCGCCCACTGATGAGAGAGAGAGAGAAAGAGAGAGAGAGAGAGAGAGAGAGAGAGAGAGAGAGAGAGAGAGAGAGAGAGAGAGAGAGAAAGAAAGAAAGAAAGAGAGAGAGAGAGAGAGAACGGGATAGAGAGGATATCATCAGAATCATTCAGAGCCAAGTGTCACTATGGTCAATGGCAGGCCAATGAAGTAGTGGCCATACAGATTCTAATGAGAGAATCAAATGTCCCTGCGCCCTGCAGCAGAGAAACCCAGGCTTGAGGACGGAGAATGTACCAGAAAAATGCGGAACTCTATGAGGGGTCAGGAATAGAGCAGAGAGGGAGATCCATCACCAGCACACAGTATAATTGCTAAAGTGGCGTGATGCAGGAGCGGGCCAAAAACGGAGCATGGCAGGGAGGAGGAAACGGTGTAGCGCGTGCTCGACTGCTACTCAGTCCCCCCCGGAGCCTTTCTTGTGGCTCGCAGAAAATGCAGAACGTTCAAAGTTAAAAAATTATTGTGTTTCACTGCAGTGCACCAATTCAGAAGAGTTAGGAACACAAGGGGAACACAATGAAGGATGACATCTTGCTCTAAAAAGCAAACGCATGAACTGTGCAGTCATTTAAAAGAATCCGATGTGATCCAAAATGTCTGACATCATGGCGTGTCTTTCCGAGGGCTTTTTTAGTGATGAAACCGGTCATATACAAACACTGTATTTGTGCACAGTAGGTGTTGTAAAAGCATGTGTTTTTGTTTTGTTTTTTGGCTGTTGTCATGACACAACACAGGTGATTGTGTCAGAGTGCCCAGACAGTGAAGCCTCCACTCGCTTCCAGGAGAGATTGCGATGGGCGAGTCCAGACGCCTCCAGAAAGAAACACAAACACACACACAGACACAGACAGACACACACACACACACAGACAGACACACACACAAGGAGATAACCTCAGACAATCACACAACTTCACATACCCAACCAGCACACCCACACACACCTTAGGACTTGACCCACACAGTGGAAGACACACTTAAGATGCGACACATAAGCCAAAACTCCCTGAGGTGGCATGTGGGAAATGCCTGGAGGTCAGCCAACAATGCGCTTCAGTATTAAAAGCATAACAGGCAGCTTGCGAAAATGGGGAGTGCCTTTTTGGAGGGGAGGGAAAAAAACAGACACACCATCAGCCTCATGGTTATTAAAAACAGGTTCTTTTTTTAATAATATCACCTTTGTTCTTTCTTTTCTCTTTTAAGATGAAATGGTGTGTGTGTGCGTGTGTGTAAAAGAGGGGGGGGGTCCCCAGCCCAAGTCTTTCTAATTGGTGTTAGACTAACCCACAGGAGCCCTTGTTATTTATTCATCTCTCTTGGTCTCTTCCCATTGGGAGTGGGGTGGGGGGGCACAGGGGTGGCTAATGAACCACTTGGCCTCGTCTCAGCTGAGGCCAGGCTGGGCAGTGGCATAACTGATTTGGGTGAGGCTATGGATTTCTTTGGCCACAGCCCCACTGGCTTGAGCTTTTGGGAAGGACAGAGAGGAAAGCACCCAAGCGCGCTGCCCTGCTCACCCAAGACAAAAGAGATACGGCTGTGGTTCCGGGTGGAGGCGGCGGCGGAGAGGTGAGAGGAGGGGGTGGGGTGGGGTGGGGAGCTGGCACTGCGGTGGACAGGGAGGAAGCTCCGCGGTGTGACTGAAGCCCTGGCATGGGGGATCTGTTATTTGGCTGCTGCTGCTGCTGCGGTGGTGGTGGAGGAGGAGGAGGAGGGGGGCAGGGGGCAGCCGCCTGTCTCTCTCTGATGTGCTTTACTGTCAGGGGAGGAAACTGGGCACGGAGAGGGGGGGGCAGGAAGAAGAAGAGGAGGAGGCGGAGGAGGAGGTGGGTATCTGTGCCTGCTCCCCACTCTGGCTATTGATATGCTTATATGGTCTGCAGACACAGAGCGCTCTCGCTCTCTCTCTCTCTCTCTCTCTCTCTCTCTCACACACACACACACACACACACCCACCTACCTCCCTCCCTCTCTGTGTGTGATGCTTACTGCAGTCAAATATCTTGTTACTGGGCTCGAGCCGGTGCCGCTTACCATGTGCATGCAAAATGTGCGTAAGATAAGTATAAACAGTCTGAACTGTAATTACACACACACATAGAAGGACCATATTCCTGCTGTAGGGATTTAAAAGCCTGCTTTCATCATTTTTTTTTGGTCGCTGTAGTTTCACCTTCTCATAAATACACACACATTTATGGTCAAAGCAGTACATTTAATAAAGTACCTCTATAAAACATTCCCGGTGAAAATCCTTGCACTGGCAGGTAAATAATTGATAAGAGTGGCTTTCATCAGTACAGCACCACTTTGGGTTCCCGTGCCATCTCAGGCTGAGCCTGCAGTGCACCCCACCCCCCTCAATCACACAAACACCCCAACACACACACACACACACACACCAACACTCACCTTACCTCTCTCTACCTCCCCCTCCACAGCAGGTCGTACAAGGTGGAGAGCTAGCATGTGTAGGCTCACTGCGGTCGTTTTGTCTGATGCATATTTTAATTGCTGCTGTCACTTTTCTAATTGCTATGTTTGGGGAGGGAGGCATTACTTGGAAACGGCTCGTCGAGCCGTGGGTCGCAAACTGGGACTCTGGGGGTCTAACAAGAGCAGTCCAACAGATAAATTAAATAGAAAACAGCAATGGATTTAATTTCTCCAGGAATACTGATGTCAGGCAATGACGTATAGGACTACTGATTACTACGGATGGGCAATGAAATTTATGCAGATTTACTTCATTAATAAACTATGCCCTCTAATGCTCTCGCTGCCCTCTCATGGCCCAGCTGTCTAGACAAAATATTGTCCATAGCTCAGTAGTATAGCACTGAAACCATTTTGAAACGTTGAATAAAAGTACAAGGGTAATAAAATACCTAAAAACAAAATAATTACAACCAAGATGTTTTTCCAAAAATCCCTGAGAAACTACCCTCCACAGTATTTGACCGAACCATCAGTATATTTACTTAAAGCAACACCAAAGAGTTTTTTATACATTAAAATAATGTTTCCAAAATCGTTTCAGTGGTTCATCAACTCGTAACAGGGTGAACGGCAATTCTGCATTCGCTTTGCGGCCCTCTATCGGCTATAACTGCACTATGTTAGTTTGCTAGATCGGGTAGCGGATCTGTAGTTCGAATGAATGAGACATAAGAAACTACAAAATTGCATCTGATGTCGCAATACATCGTACTTTTATAAGTCATGCAAAATATTCTACCTTGTCTGTGGACATCGTTATTTGCAAAGCCGGTGCTGGATAAACAAATAGCGTGCGTGCGACAGAGGGAAAGTTCTTTGGTGTTGCTTTAAACAGGACAAGTGAGCAGCTGATTGGGACAGACACATGGCAAGACTGTGCTGAAGTGCCGCCACCAAGACAATGGCAAAGATTCAAGGGCTTTAAGAAGCTGTAGCAGCAGCAGCAGCAGCAGCAGCGGCAGCAACAGCAGCGGCGGTCCTCACCTTGGCCACTTTGTGGTTGGCGGCCGTCTCATGTGAGGTATTCTTCAGGCCCTCTTTGAGCTGGGTGAGGAACAGGTCGTATCCCTCGGTGTTGGACACATCCACTTTCTCCAGGCATGCTGAGAGAATCTGCTGGGCCTGTGAAACAAACACATCAGAGGTAAACATCACCAAAACAACAGACATGGGCATTGCAGCTGCAGGTAGAGCAAACATGGACATACAATACATGTTCCAAGTGCAGGTATATCAAGAGGTACAGCAGAGCCTCGTCTCATTGTGAGCTCCGCTAGTGCAGCATGGTCACGTAGGTTGTCAGTGTTTTTTTTTGTTTTTTGTTTTTTGATTACAACATTTTGTTGTTGGTGTAGCGCCACCTAGTGAAAAACTGAAATGCAAAAACGTAGGGCTTCAAATCACCAATACGTTATGGTAACATGTTTTGAACTGTATTAAAATAAACTGAATCAATAAACTAAGATCGCCATGACAACCTCTGGATTCACACCAATCTGTCCATTTACGAATTTCTAAATTTCTCTTCACTCATTGTAAAGAACCTCCTGGCTAGACACCGGCATCTACAGGTGACGGATGAAAAAACAAAGCACAAGCAGGGCCATTACCCTTAAATATTACCCAACATATTCTATTGCTAGGTCTGCCTCAGACAAAGGAAACTATTGGTGCAGTCACCAGGCTTCTTTAATGATTGCACCGCCGCACAGTCTAGCAGGCAATAGCTCACAGCGGCCTCATGGGGAATCCACCAATCCTGACCAATCTCTAAAAGGGGATAGGAATGATACAATATGGTGCAACTCTTCATGTGAGGTAAATTGAAGTAGAAAATGGAAGACAAAGATGAGTGTCCAGGAATTAATAAAAAAAACAGATGGATTGTGGTGTACCCAAACATTATGATAACATGTCCGTTCAAATTCGCCAAACATTGGCAAATGTTTGTGGCTAACATGTTTTCTCTGAACCGTTACATTTGAACGATTTGGTGTCAATTGAACATTCCATTGGTGGAATTGAACATTCCATTGTAACGGTAACTGTATTGTTATCTTCGTCAAGCTCGCGTCCAGCTCCACTGTATGTTCGAAGAACTACCTCTTCAGACTGTTTGCGAGTGTTTGCAAACGTTCATCAAAAACTCAAGGCGTTCGCCCATGTTTGCAAATTTTAACGCACCTAAGGTTAGAAATGGTTTACTAGCTTGCCTAAACAAACAATTAAACAGCCCACAGCCTTACAAGGTGATCTTTCACAAACCTCCCTCTCTCATTGTTTAGGGTCATTCACAAGGAACCTGTGAGGATTGGACATGTGCATGCTATGACCTACAGAAACACTCCTCTTCAATACATACTGTAGTGTGGTCAAAATAAACAAGTAACACTACTCTGGGTCCATCCAAATCTACACAGTCTTTGAACCGCTAGAAACTCGCATCCAGAAGGGAAGCATGCCATTTGTTATGCAGAGCTGATGAATAATGATTGGGATTATGTTTGTTTCCACCCCGAGCACATGAGAGGAGAGGGCTTCCCTAAGGGCTTAGATGGGAATGGTGTTTGGACAACACCACCATACAACATTATGCCCACATCTTCCCACAAACACACCCATAAGAATACAGTCAAGGGTGAGAAAGCAGATCAACTCCACAATGTCTATTTATTTTGTCTCTGGTTCAAATGGCTACAAATGACAACAGCACATAATCACCACCACACCTTTTTTCTTTCACTGAAATTTAAAGCTGCCATTTACAGCTGTAAACACAGCCTGAACAACTCCTATTTTTACTACAGATTAGTACATCAAACAAAGAGCACCTATTCAGCAACAAGCTGCACAGATAACAGGTTCTGCCCCCACCTACTTGAATGCCCTCATACAGACTTACACTACCTCCAGACCGCTGGGCGCCCCTCTGACTTAATCCACGCCTAGCTCTACCACCGTGCGCTCAAGCCAATCCAAACTTTTCTCATCTGTTGTTCCTCGTTGGTGGAACACACTGCCAGTTCCTACAAGGGCAGGGACATCCTTTTCCACTTTCAAAAAACTCCTGAAGACCCAGCTCTTTAGAGAACATCTACTCTCATAGCAACACTTACAACAAGTCTTACTGATCCTAGCACTCACCAGCCGTTAAACTGACAAGTAACTGTTAAAATACAGCACTCACCGACGCACTTATTCTTACTGTACTGTAATGTGTTTTTTTTAAACTGTCCTAAAATTGTGAGAATTGTTCTAAAACGTACTGTTTACCATGTTGTTAGTCGCTTTGGTTAAAAAAGCGTCAGCCAAATGTAATGTAATGTAATGTAACAGCCTTCTGACCTGGGGGGGGGAGGGGTAAGGTTGATGAAGACACATTAACCAGCCCACATGACAAAAGCTTGACTATGTATTATGCACATATACAGAGCGAGCACAGCACCTTTTGACTGCAGGCTCATGACATCAAAAGGCTTCGGCTGGCTAAGGCGGGTAGTGTGAGCAGGTAAGTGTCTCAGGGCACAAGTGTGTTTAAAGGTTGAGACAGTGACTAACTGGGATAACCCCCGCTACACGTCAGAACGTAACTAACGACAGCAAAGGGTGGGGTGGGGGGGGGGAGGGGGGTCACGGAGAGCCTCAGCAACCTTAACGCACGCGCACACACCACACGCACACACACGTCAGACCTCTTTCTGTTCAATCTGTTAATTCTACAATCAATAAAGATTATATGGGAGGGTCATAATCATTTACAATAGAACAGTGTTTGCCAGGAAGTACTGCCATGCAAATCATTTGCTTGCATATGAACACTTGAAGTAATGCAGAATGACATGTAGCCTACAGGTGGATCTCAAAAAATTCATGGAAAAGTTCATTTTATTCCACCTAATTTCTTTCAAAAAGTGAGTCCTTCATATAGTCTAGATTCATTAGATATAAAGTGAAATATTTCAAGCCATTTTTTGTTTTAATATTGATGATTACAGCTTACAGCTCATGATAACCCTAAAATCAGTTTCTCAAAATTATTGAGACAAAAAATGGCTTGAAATATTTCATCAAAATAGCTTAGAATGAGCTCTTTACTTTCCGATCCACCATGTTGGGTCGTCATTTCACTACAGTAGCCCAGAAATGACAAGCAGAACACTGGGCCTAGAAAGGGCCTTCTATGTTTTTATTCAACTTGACGGCCACCATATTTTTTCACACTGGAGTGGTATTCAATGAGATGTACGTCAGCCATTTCACCACTAAATGCTACAAACTTAAGCTTTACATTCTGGAGTAAACTTTTTTTCTTATTTTCTTTTTTTAATGAGAAAGATTTTTTTTTTTATAGGAAAATACTTTTCTTTAACATTGTGAGATAGGAAAAGCTCCGTGCTCTCCAAGTGCCCATCTAGATGTAAGCTGGGACTAAAAAAGGTTTACCAAAGACTAATATTAGACTACATAAGGAACATGCCGCATGCCATTTTTCAAGAGCTATTTTAAGTCTGGAAGTCCTACCAGATCTTTTACCATACATGTACCATCATTAAATCTAGCAACAAAGGATATTGCTGCATTCAAACCAATGCACTGTAAGGCAGCCTTTCCTTTTCAAAAAAGGAAAAAGCGACATGTCATGGAGTTCAAACATTACTCAAGGCAACACTGACTAATAAGGCAGGGAAACCATGTTGGATACCCAGCATAACTGTTGTCACGACCCATAATAAAATATGGGGAAAAAAAGAGGGAAGACAGTGGGAGAAAGCTAAACGAAGAGGGTAAAAAAGATATGCATCATGAATTATTTCAGGGCTGATGCTGACTAGAAGCAGAGCGCAGCGCCTCTTCGAGATATGTTCCTGTGCTTGTGCGTCCCCAAACGCTGGCTTAAGTACCCGCCTTACATGGCAGGGAGCGGCACGCTTCTCTGTCATTTCCCTGTTCCAAACGAGCCTGAGGTGGACCAGTTTGTCTACATTACAGTGGCGTCTCCTTTGTCTTACCGGTTATGTGATCCCTATGTTAAGGCTGAAGAAAACCCTGTGCGATGAGATCATTAAACAGCAACAAGCTTAGCTGCCACTTGGCTAAAGCCCAGTGGCGTATAGAGACGGCTTTATGGTCCAGCCATTTACCAAGCTCATGTGAATACGCTATCAATCTGTGATCAAGGACTTGGGAGCCCTGAGAGCAGACAAGGGCACAAGCAATACTCAGCAGCCTCACACATGGTAAAGGTGAGGGCAAGGTTGTGGTTGTCCTAACAACCACAATTTTCTGGGTCATGCAAAAAGGGAGTGCTTCTAATGACAGCACCATGGAGTGATAATGCTAGCCTGGTCTCTCGACATTTACAATGGAATTTGGGGGCTGGTGTAGAATGGAAGGTGAATGGTAAGAAGATTGAGGGAGGGATGAGAACCAGATTAGCCTGATATTAAAGGGGTATTGGGTTGGGGGGTGATTTCAGATAGACAGGCTAGGTGATGAGGTGTGGGGGATCTTGAGGAGAGCCTTACCTCGGTAACCGGCAGCTCCAGCTGGACCATGTCCTCCGGTTTGGAGACCGGGGCCTGGAGCGCCGTGTCCAGAAGCAGGATGCCATTCAGGTCCTTCCGACATCCCACCGCGTAGTCATCCACAAACAGGACCTTGTCCACCGCCGGGAAGTACTGACACCTCACACGTCCCCCGGGTTTAGCTGTGAGCAAGAGCAATGAAGGAGCAGGGAGGGAGTTAGCAAATGCTACAACAACAATCTACAAAAACAAATATGTGCTACTCATTTTTGGTAGTCATCGTATTTGAAAGAAATAGTCTCCAACACCAATACAGATAAATCACATACATTAAATACTCTTTATCCCTCCCACTTCTGCCCCCCTCCCATTCCTACCCACATCGGACAATATAATATTTTATACTTTGATTATACTATTGACACCCATGTGCAGTGCACCACATATCACTCAAGAGAAAAGGGAATCAAGGAAGCATAATTGGTTTACCCACCACATTGTCAATTTAAACAAGATGTCATCAAGACACTGATCTATTCAGACATTGTGTTTAGTGTAAGGTGACAGTCTGGACTGTTTTAAGACAGTCTTTTCCTGACGTTATGACATTGTGTCTTTCCCTCTTGGCTCATGTAAATAGTCTCATAGACAATATCAAAACCAATAAGTAAGCTCACTCCAAAGCCAAACAGGAAGGGGCAAATTGGGTACAGCCATGCAGCTATATTATATTATTAGCATTTCACCTGACTGAACAGCTGTATAGCCAAATGACCTGCCAAAAATATTTCACACAAATCTGTGAGATGTGAGGGGCGTCAGATTTCAGTCTTTTAAAGGTCTTTTCCAAATCTTTTCAAAGTGGTCTGTTGTATGGGCAGCATTAGAAGACCAATAAATCCTCTTGTAAAGATTCTTGACACTTTCTGTCAGCAGATATTTACACCTAAATGTCTTTCCTCGTGATAGGACATGATATCACTCACACGTCGATTACACAGAGAATACTAAGGAAGGTTATCTAAAATAATCACCTCTCCACATAACTACAGATGATCTGATCCTCATCAAGTAAAATATCCCCTTCCACAATCCTCCCCCTGCCTTTCTACAGTACCTTTCCTGAGAGAATGATCTCACAGGATAAAGCCTAACCACAGAGCCAAGACGTGCATTCAATGAATCAGGGCACCACAGAGGACGATTACAGTTATTATTATTAGTATTACTAGCCTTGAGCACAGGTCCGGCATAGCAACCTTCAGAATACAGGTCACAGTCACTTTACAATTCTACAGTTTGGGATATTTACATGAAACCTAAAAACTAAGCAAATGATATGCGCAGATCATTGATATAAAATCGTACAGTTCCAGAAACCTTAAAACATACCACATCATTAAGGTTATTTACATACCCCGCCTACCGGAGTCCATTCAGGAAGTATGATAGATCTTTTCCTGTCCTAATGCATTTGCCAGCAAAACTCAT
Organism: Alosa alosa; assembly: GCF_017589495.1. Taxonomy (NCBI): domain Eukaryota; kingdom Metazoa; phylum Chordata; class Actinopteri; order Clupeiformes; family Clupeidae; genus Alosa; species Alosa alosa. Next base: position 20,176,249 of record NC_063206.1, on the reverse strand, counting down.
ACTCTCCATTTTCTGCACGTAATCCAGAAGATCCAGTAATTTCCTGAGTATTAGCCGCATTGTGTATAAACCACAGGACAATGTTTTATGCAAGTTAAATATATAACTATATATATATAAATACCATATTAACTGCCCCCGTGTATTAACCTCATAGCTGAAGAAATTTCGCAAAATCAATGTATGCTCTGGGGGGGGGGGGTCTGTGTGTCTGTGTACACAAAACAAACATCAACAACAGTTGTTTTGTTTTGGGACAATCCTGGTTGCTCCCAGTCTGGCTCCCAGGATTACGTAATGTTATTTCACTGTGAACTGCCCACAGCCCTTTGACTCAGCAGGACTACGCACTATGCAGAATGTGATCTCTGTGCCAGGCAAATAGACCGCAAATATGACCATCTCTTTTTCTGCCTAATTGCTAGCATTGAACAGAGACGATGCTTTTCAAGTGGAGAGACAGTATCATGCGCTATATATGGATATAGGGTACTGACCCTTACACAAGCTAGAAAGATTTCCCTGATATTGTTTTAAAACTGTTTGTGATTAGTGGTCCACGATTCACGTCTCCTATTGATAATGCATTTGTCTTACTTAATGCCACATAACAATGGCAGCCTTGTCTGGATCTCACTTGCAAACAGGCTTTACACAGAGATGAGTGCAAGCACAAATAAATAAAATTAGATGTACCGTATAGCGGTACAAAATATGACCACCGCTCAGTCCTCTTCATCCTTTTCGCAAAAATTAATCACGCTTGTCAATTTGTCTCCATCTCACAGTCCATCACCTACTCTTGCAACTTTAATGTGTGCTTGTATGTGCATGCCTGTGTGTGTGTGTGTGCCTGTGAGCATGCGTGTGTGTGTGCTTGTGTGTGTGTGTGTATGTATGTGTGTGTGGTGTGTGTGTGCCTGTGTGTGTGCCTATGTGTGTGTGAGTGCGTGCCTGTGTGTGTATGTATGTGTGTGTGGTGTGTGTGTGTGCCTGTGTGTGTGCCTATGTGTGTGTGAGTGTGTGCCTGTGTGTATGTTAGCATGCGTGTGGATGCGTGTGTGTCAATTTGTCTCCATCTCCTATCGAGCCTGACCGATATGGGATTTTGAAGGCCGCTACCGAGTTTTTCAAAAACTGATAATTGATATATTTGAAGTGGGACATTGAATAGACCTAACTATCTAGGTCCCTAATGAAAGGCTCTTCATATACAGTAATTTATCTTTTTGAGAAATAAAGGGGTGTATAGTACATTGTGAGTAGTTTATACTTAATGCCTCTCCCTTTATGCAAGCAAAACATTTTGATCAGTTACTTTACTTTTAGCCCTTGTAGCCTAAACCATGCCAGTGTTTCCCCTAGATTTTTTTTTTTTTTCGTATTTTTTTGCGTATTTAATTTGGTTCCTTGGTTAACAGAATGTAGGCTACGTTTTTTTGCACAAAATTGCGTCTGCTAATAAACTTACACATAAACACAAACAAACGTGATTTCCTGTGGAATCCCTGACTGACGTAGCCTACTATTATTTGTTGACATCAAACCTGAATGAACTGCAGCTGTTCTTTAAGTTCAATTCAATTCAGTTTTTTTTTTTTTTTTTTAATTAGGCAACTTTTTTGCAGCGGCGCTTGAAATCCAGGAGCGGCTGCGCCGCTGCTGAATACATTGTAGGGGAGACACTGCATGCTCTTTTTTCAAAGGTGTTTCAAGTAAGGATACTTGAAACACCTTTGTTAAAATGCAAAAAATTGAAGACTGAAACTAGGGAGCAGTCTAGTGGGTGTTTGGGGAATTAATGTTAGCATAGATGCTTACATTTATTTTGTGTAGACTTTTTGTGGTCTTCATGCAACCTTTTACAAAGCACTGACAGGGCCACCAAGGACTGTGAGCAAGTCAACAGCAGAAAAGCCTATTTAGCAAGCAGAAATGTCCTAGCCCGGTGTTTAGAATGCATCGTAGACAGGTTTTTGTTGTGGCTAACCAATTTAGCTCGTCAGTATAGTCACGATCAATGAACAATGGGATGACAGTCGAAAGTGACAATTACAGTGCTGCTATCAGTTTGCTCTGTATAACCGAGTTTGTGTCACAAATAATGTTGCATCAACTAGCCTCCATCACTCACCCAATGCTAACGTTAATGTTATTTTACCTATGGATATAACATTAAGCTGGTGTAAGATTAACGTACCTGCAGTAAAAACCAAAGTAAGTATAAGTATATATACTCTTTTGATCCCTTGAGGGAAATTTGGTCTCTGCATTTATCCCAATCCGTGAATTAGTGAAACACACTCAGCACACAGTGAACACACAGTGAGGTGAAGCACACACTAATCCCGGCGCAGTGAGCTGCCTGCAATAACAGTGGCGCTTGGGGAGCAGTGAGGGTTAGGTTAGGTGCCTTGCTCAAGGGCACTTCAGCCGTGCCTACTGGTCGGGGTTCGAACCGGCAACCCTCCAGTTATAAGTCCGAAGCTAACCAGTAGGCCACGGCTGCCCCTACCAGCATGTCCGATAAACATTCTCAGGTTTATTTCGGCTTATTTCAGCAGGAAGCAATGGGAATTACATTTCACATGAAAATCATCCTACCATGAATACACAAGCCACAAAGCTGTGAAACCGTTAGCTACCGTTCCGTTGTCGTTTTCGGATTCGGAAATGAAGTGGAACCAAGTCAAGTAATGCATGCGTGTCTTGCAGCAACATGCTGCGCCATCTGGTGGACAAACTACATAACGCCAATACTGAAAATGCAGCCTAAATGAAGGATCAATATTCGGTTTTCCTTTATCAAAATAATTTAAAATAATTTATCAGCCGTTATACTTGCCAATATCGATGTGCGTGCCTGTGTGTGTGTGTGCGTGCGTGCATGTGTGTATGTATGCGACGTGTGTGCATGCGTGCGTGTGTGTGCGTGCCTGTGTGTGTGTTTATGTGTGTACGTGTATGTCCATGTGGATGTATGTGTGTGTGTGTGCGTGTATGTATGTGTGCACATGTGTTTGTGTGTGTGTGTGTGTTTGTAAGAGTGTGTGTGAGTCCTGCCTTGCAGCTCCTCTCCTCAACATCCTCTACCAGCAACCCTTTGCTCGACACTACCACCTACAGGCCAATGGGTGTAGTCACTAAAAGTACACATAAATTAATTTATGTTATTTTTTACGTGTATGTATGTGTGCACATGTGTTTGTGTGTGTGTGTGTGTTTGTAAGAGTGGATGGATGAAATTACACTTCAGCCATGAAATTTAATTTTCATTTTTTACTTGTAGTTTAAATAGAATAGAATAGAATTGAGATAGATAGATAGATAGATAGATAGATAGATAGATACTTTATTGATCCCCAAGGGGAAATTCAAGCTTAAGTTGAATGTGATCCTCAGGGAAACAAAGAAATTGCCATGGAACATTACAATTGGACAACTTTGTCATGGTTGTTACATGCTTACATAGCAAGTCAATTATTTAGAAACAGAAAATGCTAACCCTTGATTCAGGTAATGTTGAAAAGCTAATACAGACCAATAGGCTAAGGACTACTTCAATTTAAAGGGCTTAAATATTGTTGTGACCCACAGAACGTTTTTTATTATTATTTCTGGTCAAAAATGGCTCTTTTGATAGTAACGGTTGCCGACCCCTGGGCTACAGTCTCAATCACTGCGTATAATTATTGACTTTGTAAGTTACATTATGGCACCATACACTGGGCATTGAATCTAAATAAGGCCTACCGGCCAAAACATTATCCAATAAAATATACATTTGGAGCCAGAGTTTGTGACATCATCTTCTTATTGCCACCACCTCGTAGACAAAGTTTTGGTGTGTCTATCTCTATCTATACACCATACAACCAAAATTATGCATTTATTTTTTCTATTTCGAATTAGATCTTCAAACTTCAGTAGCCCCTGCCTACAAAATGATGCATCACAGATGTATCCTGAAACTGGTGCAAATATATTGAGTGTGTGAGTAGCACATTCTGTTCATTTGCAGCCCATCATATTCATTTATTTATCAATTGTTCTTTGTTTTAGGCTACTCACCTGCATAAACTAAACAGTCATCTAACCAATCATCTAAGTCATTAGCTGCGTTTTCCCCCCCAATCAGTTAAATTTGCAAATAGATTTTGCACAGCTATTAAGTAAGCTTTAGCTAGATTTCAGACTTTACGTTTTGCCCAACATTTCAGTTAGGGCCCAGTGTCTTCTATTTTCTATAGAATATTGCCTTTCAAAGATTATTTGGTATGTTACATAAGATCTGTACATAATATATTGTTCATACTACTCTATTTTCTGAAAAAAATATTTACTTTCTTTCCCAATTTGGTTATATTTTGATGCTGCAGTACACCCATATATTTTGAAGGATGGCGTAATTGAAATCAAATATTTTCAGAGGTCTTAAATGGTTATTTGCTACAACTTGTCACCTGGGAAACACAGATGTTGACAAAATGATAAAGAGAGCAAGCAGACTACAACTAAATAAGAGCTTGATGTAACTGGGACATGTGTACTTCTACCCATCTGCCCTAGCTCATCAGGCAAACCATTGACAGATCAAGTAAGCTTATTTTAATGTGTTATAATCTATTATCACACTATAGCACAGTGATCTCACAATTGAAACACACTTAAGTAGCTACATACATCATTTTGATGTGTCATTTGAGCCACTGGGCGGCAACTGGATTGAACATAAAATGCAAAGCTTGAGAGCACGTCTTCTCAGTCACTCGTTCATTTAATCACAAAGTTGAGGAGCTTAATGTGACGTACATTAACAACAGGGCATCACATTACAACAAGTGGTCATAGTTTTCTCTGAGAGTTGTCAATTAAGCTCTGATGCTTTTCTCCCAGTGTTAGCAACACAATTTGGCTTACAGCCAGACAAACACTATTATTGTGGTGACCATAATTTTATTTTGAGGTTATCAATCACTAGCATAGATGGAACTTAATGGCCATGTTGATCTCATTTATGCAATGAAAAATTGTCACCAACAACATGTAAAAATAGCGGACAGATTAGACCCAAAGTACCTTAATGGAGGAAAGTGAGCACAGAGCCACAAAAGCAGAATAGTTAAAAATCAATGTATTGGTCTGGCACAAGAAAAAATAGAAAAGGACAGGAGCCATTTGAGAGCTGTGGAATGGAGCACAAGATATTCTAACAATAACTACAACACAACTAACAGCCTAGAAGCTAAACACAGGCAACTACAATTTATTGCAGGTGTGACTGGTATAAAGCAACTACACAGCTACTTGCATGCACACAAAAACATATTTTGCCATTTGTAGGTGATCTGCTCAGTGATTGGTTTGGGTCACGACACATTGTTTTGGTTTGGTGGTCTTTGAAGAAAGTTAAGACCTTTATGTTTTGATGAGCATGAATGTGGATGACTAACTGTTATCCATATTAACTATGTGGCATTCCAGTAAATTATAGGCTAAACAGCCTGTATTACATGAAATCACAATGGCATTGGAGTCATGTTCTATAGCAGCATTAATGAATACAAGTAGGCAGACATAAGGTGACTCAACACCCATTAGAAGACCTTGATTGATAACGCCCATTTTATTTGTTGGACTGTGCTGTCCAAAGGCTTGGCCTGAACCGCGCGCGTGCGTGCGTGTGTGTTTAAGTAAAACTGACCGACTACTTCAGATAATACAAAATGCTAGAGAAAGCATGCATGAATGGCCCAAGGCATTTTCATAATGAACGGAACAGCACTTTCACAGCACCTATTACAGGCATGTGACCATGATGGTGCACATATAAAACGGGTAAGTTGATGAGGGGTGTTCAATAGACGTGATAAAGTGGAGCGCTGGCAGTTAGCTTGCTCTGCGTAAATCAATGAAATAATCTTACTCAACCGTGCATTTAAAAATGCAGTAACATTGATATTTATATAACATGCGATATGGTTACAGTTGTTATCACATGCTACTCTATCCAGACAGGCAAAACACCATATTACATTTTCAATCCAACAATTTTGTATTCATCTGAACAGACATTCCCAGCAGCACCGCAGCCTTGTATGAATAAGAACTGTCAGGTAGCTGATAAAGGCCGCCCTCAACGACAATCTGCCTTAATGTTAAATGTGGGGTTAATGTCAGCCCTAACATCTGACTAGGGTACCTACCGATACATTGCTAGCTAGCACACACATGCACTTTAATAACGTTACAATGCGTTTACAGAGGCTAGAACTAGTTGGATTAACACTACAACCTAGCCTGTGAGTGTAACAGTTCAGGTTCACGTTACCCAACAACATAACAGACTCCTTGTCAAGAGGTGTTGTGCTAACGTTAGACCAATCACAACAGCCTTGCTAAATGACGGTAGCCGTCACCAGAGTGCAATCCCTAACCTAGTTATCGCTAGCAAGTACATATCACATATGTTAGTTATGTTGACACAGGACGCACACACGACGAATAACATTCGTTAGCTAATGTTGCCGTTATCCCCCAACGTTAACGTCAGTTCAGGATCAAGGCAGCTAACTTAGCTAGCCAGTCATCATTGCCTTGTGTAAGAAAACACGAAACCTTTAACAATGTTTGAAGTCCACATTAGTTGAGTCTTACCTAGCTAATATGTTAACATCTGAGGTGCAAAATAAATTCATCTAATGTTAGCTGGTGAAATATTGGACTCTGGACTCTGTAGGATTATGGCGTTTGGCAGTAATGTGAAGTGCGGGCTGACTCGTTCCTGGTTAGCCCGCATACAGGTGACTAGCTGGCTAGCCAGGTTAGCTTTTCACCATTTAAGCTAACGTTAGCGAACGCTGGTCTACTTGATAGCAGTTAACGTTAGCAGGAGGCTTCCTCGACCCGAACTCTGAGTAAGTGAAGTCGGATTCCTTACATGACATACAGAAAAAAACGTGCAAACGAAGATAATATTTCGTTTTAAACATCGATCTTTTGTCAGAAATAAGCTAAGTAGCTAAATTTAATGCTATTTTCGACAACACTTGACAATCAGACAAATCAACCGTAGCTAGCAGGCCCAAAAATATCATTTGACTTGTCGAGAAACTTGAACGTGTTATGACACCATTACAAACAGCTCCTTTCTACCAGTAATACATCTGAAACTTACCGTGCAAAGCCGAGGCCTGCAGTATGGCACCAGAAGTGCCGTCGATTACTTTAATACTCCCCCGGCTTGTGACGGCCAGGATAGCGTTGAGGGCCGGATGGTAGGAGAGGCTTCGCAGGCCCTCCTCGTCGCAACGCAGGCAACCGTCTCTCAGCACAACCCAGTCTGAGGAGGTGGACGAGCAGGAGCCCGGCGAGGCCGCGGCCGCCATTTTCACTTTATTTTCCCAACCCCGCTCTGTTTCAGGGAGCTCTGTATGTGCAAGTCAGAGTAAAAAGGTAAAAACCGAATCCCAAACCTCCGCTGTACTAGCTACCACTGCTAGCTCTCTTCTTCCGCGGCTTCTGCTCCTCCTCCCGTTGCCGCAGCAGCAACTATTCACCATCGATACTAGGAAAACTGCGGGCGCACCTCAATGGATTTTGTATTAGGTGGACGGGATTAGCGTAACAGCGTAAAGGCTACGGAACTTCACGCCATACCGCTAGGGGCACTCCGTTACATACGCAGACAGGAGGATGTGACACTGTAGATGGTTTGTGGTGTGTGTAGGCCAGGTGTAGGCAGATATTTTACCACTACTACCACCCATCTGCAGAGGTGGAATCAGGGCTATTGTTTGTTTTTTCCCCCCTCCATCTGGAATAGGCCTAAACAACAGACAATGACAGAAGTAGCCAACATTCTATATAAATAAAAACATTCCAAAATATATTCAAAAGAATGATTTTGCACATGTGTATAAAATGAATCAGGGTGACAAGGATTATCTCCCACATTTAGGACATATAAATCAAAGCCTTCTTTCCTGCTTAATCAAACGGGATTGTGGCCGGTTGTGACAGTGACACATTATATATCCACCTACAAAGGCAATACAATACCAAAACCATCCCATAAACAGACCTACAGTACAGCAGGTGAACATTGTCACACATGTAGTTTAGTGATTCCTCAGTGGTATTTGTCATTTTGGTTACATTTAGAATAAATTTAAAACTTGCCATTTGCAAGGGACTTGAGCGACATGACCACAACCACAGCTCAATGTAGGATTAGAATAAAATTGTGGAAAGAAAACACCTCAATAATCTGAAATCTAGTTGTAAGTATTAGTACCCTATTTTATTGTTGTTTAATTAAACCACAGCTTTAATATTGATCCACTAAAAGAAAACAGGATGAGGGAAAGACATTCCAGAAGCATATTTGCACAAAGATCCTTTAATCTCAGTAACCTTTTCTCTCTAGTATATATATATATATATATATATATATATATATATATATATATATATATATATATACATATTACATCACTTTCTAGTATGTTTTTCCCAAGAGACTTGTAACATTGTTTTGACATAAACTGCTATGTATAAAGTATCTAGGATTGTATGTTATACAACAAAGATTACATTTTGGCTGTCGTCTCTCAAAATGTATACCCGTGTAGTAAAACCATTGAACAACCATACAAAACTAGTAGGGCACTCGGCGAACGCAGACCTCCATCAAGACAAATGCTCTCTGCCACAATGTTAACAAACATAAAAAATAATTTCTGGATCCACCCCATGATTCTAATCATCTGCAAAACGTTATGGGTTCTTTCTTGGCCCACGTTACACACCTCCATCAAGTTTCATGAAAATTGGCCTGGTAATTTTTGCATAATCCTGCTGACAGACAAACGGCACCAAAAACATAACCTCCTTAGTGGATGTATGACTAATAAAAGGCACCATTCATTAGCAGACATTGTTTATTACACATCTACTGTCTTCCAGTTATCTCGTTTAGACCGGAATTTAATTTTGGAATTTAAGTCACATAAATACGATCCTCTCCCCAAAAAGCAAAGTAAGAAAAATGTATTTCCTTGTCATGTCTGCTTGACTGAATCAGCTGAACAGATTTTTTTTTAAAAGTAAAAATAAAAGGGTAGATTAATCATCTTCACTGTGTTCCCCAATCAATTTTTGCACATTTTCTGAAACCAGATGTGCCAAAGTTCTTAAAAAAAATAATAATAAATAAAAAAAATAAAGGGCTTACAAATAAAATGCAATGGCGCTTTATTGAGTGGAAAAAAAAAAAACATATGAGTTTAAACACCATAGCAACAACAAAAAAAAAATTCGGCCCCTATTTCCAAATCTGTCCACAGGGTAATAAAAACCATGATCTTGTTATTTTTTAAAAGTAATGTAGAAGAAAAAAAATGTCCTTTTGCCTGGAGGACTCAATCTTCTGGCCATCTCCACCACTTCTTATGGTGCTACATGTGAATGTCCATTTAAAGCGCCTCATCAGACACCAGTATACAGGGAGAGGAAGTAAATATACAGGAGGAATATAGGGTAGATGAGAAGAGGCTTCTTCGTTTTAAATTCATCTCCAACGAGAAGTGAAGCAGCACTGTAAGCGGCCCAGAATACTCCAAAAAGCTGGGGGGGGGTAAAGACATGATGTTAATAGCACTATTTACTGTAACGTTAATAACTTTAATAACTCAAGTGTAAATAACTCTCGAGTTCCAAAGGTGAATCGAGTAGGTATGGATCAATAGTACTCACCTTTACTAGTGTTGAGACAATATCAAATCCCCCAATGACTAAGAGCAAAGGGGCTATGACGATAAGTGGCAACAATGAGTATCCTATCACTCCAAGGACCTGTCCATATGAAACCTACCAAAACACAATCAGCATTGTGCAGCATGTCTGAATTAAATCACTGGAATGTAACAATTTGGATTAGATACCATGTGTTAATTTGATACTGTATGGGTCATATTTTCACTGAGATTGGTGTTAATGTTTACCTCTCCACCAAGCACTCTTGCAAGTAGAAAAACGGTCAATGATCCAAATATCCAAATTGTAATGATCCAAGAGACAACCTATATAAAATTTACCATTAAAATACATAATCTTTTCAATTAATTTAATATTTAATACAACCTAGGCTACTACTGCCATTTGTGTACTTAATAATAGTATTTAAATTACTCTGTACATTGAATTACTGGTCAATGATGTTGCATCTTTATCAAGTACATAATAATAAACCTGAAACTCATCTCATCTACATTAAGTGTAAAACTTGTGTACTTTGCATTGGTATGTTTCCTTTTGTTTGAAACTACTAAAATTCTGATTTATAAACAGTTTGACATTTTCAGCCAACTCTTTTTGGACAGCTAAGGGTAATAATATACAAAAATGTACTCAGTACTCAGAAACTCACTGAAATCATGTCAATACTAATTCCATAAGAAAATTAGGTTAATGATGAGTATAGCAAGTCAATTCTAAGATGCAACAAAAACAAAGTTCTGATCCTTGTGTATATAAGCATATGTAAACATATTCTCCTTACCCTGAACTGGCCATAAATGGATATCATGGAGAACAGTAACACAACAGCAAGAGGTCCCCAAAAGTCTGGATTATCTCGCACCACTTGTCGGTTGAAGCCCAGAGAGGGCATTGGCATCAGCACACAACGTATCTTGTAATATATGTCCTTCAGGTCAATATCGAGCTCCTCACTACAGTAGAAAAACAGCAGGTCAAAACATTTTGTGTGACTCAGTAGTCAAAGTCGCTTCAATCAATGTAAAGTCAAAACTTAAACTGAGACTTTGTAACATTTCCCCATCTTTGTGAACAGTCAGTATAACATAGACTGAAAGGCTTCACACTCACAGGAGGGGTTTAGTGTCTTCGGAGTCTTCCTCTTCGACTTCCAGGAGCCAGCCATACCCTCGCTGTCTCAGAAAGGTCGTGGCATAAGCGTCTTTTCCATGATCATTGCCCATATTTAGCTTAATATCTGGAGCATCAATAGTGCCGCTGAGCTCTACGAACAATGGAGGAAATATTCATGGTCAACCACATAGTATTTGTCTTTTAGAATCATAATTTCACAGCACAACACAAAGGAAATGATACAAGGTTGCTTTCAAATCAAGTAAGTTTAGCTTTATTAGATATGCACACAGCAAAAGTACTTAGCTAGATTCTGCCTTACTGACGACGTTGGCTACCTCACCTACCGATGCATGTTAATATAGCCCTAAGAAACTGATATTCAACTACTATAAAACTACTGATATAAAACTACTATAGTAAGACATTTTTTTTCTGTATCCCAGTTAAACAACCTAGTAAGTTAGCCATTTAGCTACAAAGCTAACTTGCGTCAGTAAAAGCTACCTGACGCTAGCCAGCCAGCTAGCTAGACCAGAGGGCTAGACGTTAGCTATTAGCTATGAATGTGAAATCGGCTGTCAAGGTAGCAAAAGCTAAAGTCAGAAAGCAAAACACGAAAACTATTTTAAATAGACAAGACATAATCCACAAACTGGATAAACCATGGAGACAATACTGAAATGGCAGTCTAGTGTTAGGGCCTTACAGAAACATTACCTTCAGCGTCAGCCGATGAGACGAAGGTAAAATCTCCGTTGGTGGGAGAGAACTGCATCGTTGATGTCTTGCCAGCTGTTTACCCAACGACTTACATTTACACAAATTATGTCAATGAGTTGTTTGGCATACGTGTTCGAACCGTTGGCATGAACCCGTATTTAACTTCGTCATTTGTAGCCCATATTGTCTGTTAGCGAAATGCAACCTATTTCGGCAGCCACAATCCTCAAAACAGGCTGTCCGATGAATAGGAAGCAGGAAGTGAAAGGGACACGTCAAATCCTCACACGGGTGCGGAAAAAGCTCGCCACCTAGCGTCAGTGTCATAGACAGTGTTCACTGTATGGACAAAAACAAGACACCAACACAGCTCAAATGAAAAGGTGAAAACGAGCAAAGAAAGGCAGAGAATGCTGTAGTGTAGATGTAGGCCTACCATAGACTGTACACAATCTATGAGACAGTATTTGTACTGCACATAGCTGTACATACTGTACTGTAGCCTATATCTGTATATGGTTCTATACTAAATATCCATTTATTCTGTTTTTCTTATAATAGGATATTCTGTTAATACACTGCACTACACTATATTATTCTTACCACTCTTATATTGTTACTGCTACTACACTGTACATATCTGTACATGTTGTTCATGCATACATTGTACTTCTCTGCTTTTTTGCACTTCTGGTTAGATGCAAACTGAATTTCGTTGTCTTTGTACTTGCACAATGACTGCACTAATCTAATCTAATCTAATATTTGATCATGCTGATATGATTAAACTTGTTAAAGTGTAAATATGGCTCCTGAACAGACTGCAAGCCATGAGCCAAAAGTTCAAGCTTAATTATGACCGCCGCGCAGCGATTTTTTTTTTTTTTTTCTTTTCGCATGTCCAAATTTCCGTCAAGGATTCCCGGGACACTGAAAGACGAAACTTGGTGGGGGATGTAACCCCATATGGATAGCATGGAACCATCGTTTTTCGTTTTGATCTGTAGCACACCCCCCACCGCTGGACTGCACCCCCCGAAAGGAGGGTAGGGCAGACACAGTTTTCTGTGAATATCTCGAGAACCGTAAGGTTTAGGAGGACCATTTTTTTGTGATCTCAAGGGGCCATGTCAACCCATTCCATAACCACTCATTTCATGTATAGCGCCACCTAGTTAAACACAAAAAAGTAAAAATGAGGTGTTGTAATCGCAGGTATCTGTGACCCAACATAGTCAAAACTGCACGAAATTGGAAGTGTAGGATCATTATGACACCCTCTGAATGCACGCCAAGTTTCGTCGAATTCCGTTCATGGGGGGGCCACACAATAAATTCATTTATGTTACTATACACCAACTGGCCTGTAGGTGGCCGGAGATAGTTTTCTGTGAATATCTCGAGAACCGTAGGGCCTAGGAGGTCCACCTTTTTTTGTATGTTGGTCTTAAGGGGGCATGTCAACCCATCTCATTACCACTTATTTCATGTATAGCGCCACCTAGTTAAAAATTAAAAAGCAAAAAATTAGGTGTTTTCATCACAATATCTCTGGATGACAAGGTCAAAACTGCACGAAATTGAAAGTGTAGGATCATTATGACACCCTCTGAATGCATGCCACGTTTTGTGAACTTTCGTTCATGGGGGGCCTTACAATAAAATAATTTACTTGTACATTTAGTGACCGTACACCAACAAGGATTCCCGGGACACTGAAAGACCGGGGTACACGAAACTTAGTGGGCATGTAACCCCACATGGATAGCATGGAACCATCATTTTTGTTTTGATCTGTAGCCCTGCTGTACTGGACCCCTAAAAGAAGGGTAGGGCAGACACAGTTTTCTGTGAATATCTTGAGAACTGTAGGGCCTAGGATGACCAATTTTTTCCGTAGGTTTGCCTCCAGGGGTCATGTTAACCCATTCCATGTGCACACATGTGCATAAACAGATACACACGCACACACATACATTCACAGTAATGACACAATGACACATACTCACACAGTAGACATATGTACGCATGCATGCACATGCACAAACACACATACGCAGGCAAACACACAAGCACGCACACACACACACACACACATAAACATAAACGTGTACATGCACACATGCACACAATTCAAGAATTTCTCAGAATTATGAACAGGCAAGATGGGGGTGGGGTTGTATAAAATGAATTTTACATGTGAAATCTATGAACTAATCATGTTTTGGTACTTGTTGTCTAGCAGATACCAGTGAGAATTGAGTGTGGATAATGCAATTTAGTGAGACAGTTAGAATCATCTGCAAATGTCCAGAGTTTATCAGCTAGGTCCTAGGAAATGCAGTGTGTGAGAAGAGCAGTGGGGAGATGACACATCCCTGTGGAGCACCAGCGTTGATTGTTCGTATGCCAGAAGTGACTTTACCGAAACTCTTCCTCTAAGGAAGCTTACATTTGACCTTCAGGTGTTTGCTGTTTGCGGCAAGGACCACCAGCATACAGTCAATAGTCATACTCATGCACTCATTTATTCAGGTTTCTTTATTGGTGAATAATACCGAAGATATCAAAAGTATAACAGTTCATCTTTTGTACTCTTCTCTATTTACCTGACAGCTTTGCCACTGGAATTATGGAAACCAACTTCATGCTGTTTGATTAGAATGAGTGAAAGAAAAGTAGCTAACTCAACATATAGGAACTCCTTCAAGTTGGAAACCCATTTCAGGTGGCTACCTGAATTTGGTTGAGAAACTTGGAAAAAGTGTCTATTTGAAGTATTAAAATCAGCAATTTAGCATTTAGCCTTATTTACACTTTTCTTTTACATAATTTCTATTTCTTAGTTTTGACTTAAAAGGAGAAATCCAGTGATCTTTCTTATAGATCTCGAGGTCATGATTACTGTCAGTACGAATAAAAACCTGAAAACAATCGGTTTTCCTAAGTTAGAGCCAACAGTTAGAGCTTCCAGGCAGCTTCAGTGCATTCTGGGAGCATGTTCAAGAGCCCCCATGTTCATGCCCCCAGAGTGTAGCACTGTAGCTGCCTGGTTGCTAATAATTGTTTTTTTTTTTCTTTCCTTTTTTTTTGTAGAGACAGTACTCGGTGACATCAAGAAATGGATCTGAAAAATTGCCGGATTTCTCCTTTAAGTGTTGTTCTGCAATGTAAAAAAATGGTCAAAATAACGCAAAAAACTGAAATGAGTCTGTGTGTCAAAATGTTTGACTGGTCCTGCATCTTTTACTGTAAACATTTGCTGCACTATTATGAAAACGTTTTACTCCTGTTTCATTGACTCTGTCCTCACATTCTCATTTGACAGCTGATAAAACACATAGGCATAGTGAAACTGTATAGCAAAAGCTCAGGCACAGGCCTGGGTTGTGTTCAAAAGTAGCAAGGGAAAGCGTTTTACTTTTGGACAGCCTTGTCTGACATCACATAACATCTGGCAAATGCACTCTAGAGCGCATTCTAGGCTTTTGGACGTACCCCTGGAGGACCTCACCCAGCTGTGCAAGGACAGGACTCTAAAAAAGGACTGCACAATTCTAGTTGACTATCCATCACTTGTCCTGTTCAAGTTGTTCCCAACAGGCTAAAGACACCTATCCATGTGAGACTAATCGCTACAAGAATTTATTTGTCCCAGCAGCTATTGGCCTTTTTTCTGTGATTTTAACAGATTTGGTATTTTTATGTATTTCATGTTTTATGCTTTTATGTTTTTTAGGTTTTTACCATGTACTAATTCGCCCAGTTCACAAGATGCCGCCAGTGTACCAATTTCCTGTGGAACAGCACAGTCCACAGGAAAGACAGAAACAGGAAGATGTTTTACCCAATGAGGCCGGACACCTGGACACTGTGAAATGGGCTTATTGTCCATCTTTGGTGCAGTTGTGATTGGTGTGGCTGAGGTTTGTGTGGATATTTCTGCAAATGTCCCCTTATAGGGATAAAAATAAGATCCTTGATCCTTTTTTGGGCTGGTTTTCACCTTTGCTGCTGGGTTGATAACCAAAGTCTCAAATTCCTTCCTATGTATTGTCTAATTTCTTGAGACTGTTTTATTGGCAAAGGAAGTATCAAATAATACAGGGGTGACAAATTGCACTACCCTATCCCACCCACAGTGTATATTTATTTATAAATGTACATACCATTAGCCTGACGAGCCAGACCCACATTGAAATGTAGGCAAATGTAGCAAATGTAATTTGCAAATGTAGCAATGTAATTTGCTGTCTCTAGGGTGCGTCAAGATTTCTAGGCTAACATACCATACTAATTACACTTACACATAGCCATATTCTACTGCTCTTCATACTATTCATCCTGCACTTATTCTTACTACTCTTAAGATGTTACTGTTTCTGCACTGCAATGGTACTGTTACCACACTGTATAGCTGTACTGTACATATATATCTGTCTATGGTTCATACTGAATATCCATATTTATTCTGTTTTTGTTATAATATATTCTGTTAATACACTGCATATATCTGTATTATTCTTACTAGGCCTACTCTTATAATGTTACTGCTACTACACTGCACATGTCTGTAGGGGAGAGTGGGGGGAGTTGTGCCAGTTTTTACTTAAAGTGACTTTAAAGGGAGGCCATGATAGTAATGCTTCCAACTACAATATGAACATATATTTCAGGATGTGGAGCATCTCTGGGAACAATCACTTTCGATCTGAAATATAGTATTTAAGAGATATAGCTTTCTGAAAAAAAGTGGTCTTGTGGCAAAACTTGCCCCCGGTGCGGGGTAAGTTGTGCCTTTGAAGAGAATGCATTGGGGTAAATTGTGCCATTGATTATTGAAGTAAAACAGTATATTTTGATCTCAGACACTGTAATGCTTTATAAAAGCTAGACAAATTCAATACAAAATTACTAATTTTAGGTTTATTTAAAGTTATTTTACAACATCAAAGGCCAATTTTCTACAAGTCTATTGCGCCACATGAGCACATCAAAGGTCATTTTCGGTTGTCACACCAGTTTCATCCATGTTGTAGATCTTGTGTGGAGGGAAGTTCTACCTGAAATGAGATTAAAGTTTTGTTGATCAGAGAAGTTTACAGCAGATTTAGGTGGTTGGATGTGGTTGTGTAGATGTCAGCTCTGCCACTGCTACTACCTAGAGATTATGTTCCCCCTCTCCTTCCCAGGCTTCCTGGTCAGTGTGTGTGTGTGTGTGAGAGAGAGAGGGAGAGAGAGTATGAGAGAGAGAGAGACAGAGAGAGAGAGAGAGAGAGAGAGTCCTGTATACAGGAGTGTCTTTCTGAGGCTGACATGTCAAAGCCATATGA
Source organism: Alosa alosa (assembly GCF_017589495.1). Taxonomy (NCBI): domain Eukaryota; kingdom Metazoa; phylum Chordata; class Actinopteri; order Clupeiformes; family Clupeidae; genus Alosa; species Alosa alosa. Next base: position 20,159,300 of record NC_063206.1, on the reverse strand, counting down.
TTACCTGTCCATCACTTTAGGTTATCAAATAACTCCCCCATGTTGTGCCTATTAATGGCAGTAGCTCTACCAACAGAGGTTGCTTCAGGAGTGTGGCATGACAAATGACGGCATGCTTTAAAGGCTCCAAACCAATCACATCCTAGAAAATATTAAAAGTTTATTAGTATTATTAGCATATCTCTTAAATTGTCCCTTATTGAGCCCTTGTGTCCCTTGTCTTTAGATAAGTTGATGCTATACGCTCTAAATAAGTACCCAATTTTGCTTCTCTTATCTGCATGAGCATTGAGCATTCCTGTTAGTGCCTTTATATGTTCTGCCAGCTCCTTCTTCATTCAGTACTGTATGCCCTGCCTGTCTTCCTCTTAACTCTGTGCCATGATGGTATATTTATTTTTGGTCTAAAATTAAGAATGTCACATAGTTTTAGTGATAAAATGTAAGAGTAAAATGCACAATTACAATGAATTAATATGTTTAAAACATTATTTATAAGTGGGGGTGAGTCAGTGGCACAACTTAACCCAGGCCCTTTGGCACAAATCACCCCAACCCCACCATTTTGGAAAAAATGCATCATCCATCAGATTTGAGCTAACATCATGCTAGCTGTATAGACTCATAATGTAGCTTACCAAAGCACTAAAACATGTGTGAAATGTTTTCAAACTTGTCTATAACTGTTTTGACACAACAATCAAAAAAACATGATCATAGAAATTTTACTTTGAATGGCAAAAAACAGTTTTTTTTTTACTTAAATGTACTTACCTCTCATGCAATGAGGCTCTCTTCTCTGCAGGATGATTGAAATGGCTGAGTCTTCAAAAATGTGTGGTCACATGACCAATTTTTTCTATGGTTCCCTAGAAATAGGGGGTGGCACAACTTCCCCGCTGGCACCAATCACCTCACTCTCCCCTACATGTTGTGTGTTCATACTAGCCATATTTATTCTGCTTTTATAAGGTTAGTGCTAATACACTGCACTGCACATATTTATATTTAATTTATATTACTGTAAACCAGCTTCTGTAAACCATCTATACGCTACACTATATAGGCTATATTACTGTCTATGCACCATTTGTCTATAATTTATTTGTATATCACGTTGCACTTTTCTGCTTTTTCGTCTGGTTAGACGCAAACTGCATTTGTCTTTGTACTTGTACTCTGCACAATCACAATTGTCAAAAAGTATATATTTCTTGGGGTTTTTTTCTCTCACAGAATATATTTGCTTGCATTTTCCCAAGATCACCAATTTCTTCAAAAAAAATATCTCAACTTTAGCTGCCATGTGTGTGAAGCGCCATGGTTGGAGTGTGGTTTGGTGAGTGTATTGCATTTGAACGCAGAGGCTGAAATAATAAAATAAGATAGCCTGTTGAACACTTTAAAAGGTTTCGTTTTCTTTGTAGTCTAGATCAGTTTGTTTGCACTACAGGCTGATGGTTAATCATAAATCATGGCAGAAAATAATTGCTTTCATTTTCCACCACACATATTCTATCAGGCAGTGCATTGGACAGTCCTCTTCAGGGTCCATCATTCACGTGGTACAGATCTGTAGGGATGTCAACGTGAGTGTAGTTGTGTGAAATTCATTTTAGAAGAATATTTATTTCTAGGCTATTATGAATAAATTACCTTATTTAACCACTCCATAATATTAAGGTATTTCTCATAACAAACGATTTACTTTTCTCTCAATATACCTTAACGCAAGTGTAGCATATTGAAAATGAAGCCAACATTTAGGCTACGTGAACTGTTTAGCCAGCTAGCGAGTGATACACTTTGGTAATATTGTTTCAGTGATGATCCATGGATGATCAACTGGGGTTCAGATATAACTTATGTGTTATTCGTTCTGGAGTATAAACGGCATGAGACATTAGAGGGCTAAAAAAAAAACATCACCATGGGCATTGACTATAAGCTGAAACAGAGAATTGAGCAGGTAAGTTATTCCACTATTGTTAATGTATTGAAAACCTAACAGTCATTTAGACCCACAACGTTAGACACTCATCCTATCCAAAACTGTGTGAAAGCTGTTTGCCGATTGTTTGTAAACATAAGATGACTACTGTTTGAGGCTTCTGTGTTTTCTCTTTAGTACCTTAAATCTAAGAACAGTGAATACGTGGACCTTTCCACATTATCGACTGATCTTCAGAAACAGTATAGGTGAGTGAATATTATTTATTAAAAGTTGTTTTTCAAATTATGGATTCCAATGATATGTTACTAACATTTTGTTCGTCTTTGTTTTTCAAAAGATTCGACTATGGGAGGAGAAACAGAACAGCCTTTAGAATACAAGTGGAGAAAAGTGAGCTTACTAACATAAAAAATAAGCAAGGTTTGCTGTTGATATGGTTCAAACGTATGCTTGGCTAACTAATTCATTGTGTTAATGATTTCTATTACAGCATATGATGTGATAAACAAAGATGCTGACATCACAACATTGGAAGACAAACATTTGGCAAAACGAGCCAGACGTCAGGAAGAGGATGGGTAAAGACACCTCCAAGATCTTTATTTAGCGCAGATTCTGTACTGCACTGGTATAATACTGTATTAGTTTCTACTACCTTTCCTTAGCCCAGATACTGCATGTCATCTCATGTTACTTTCCCCACAATGCTTTGTCCATTATTACATTTTGGCTTTTCCTCAGAGATGACAGCAGTGCAACAGATGACACTACTGACAGTGAAGATGACATTCAGGAGCATCAGGTACATTCGTGTACTGTTTTTTAAGAACTGAACCTAAGCCACGGGATATTAACTAGTTATTGAAAGCATAGATTAAAATTTTGAAAACTTAAAACCTGAATGATTTTTAATATGCCATCATATCCCGAATTTCACAGCACACAAATACCATGAACAACTCCTTGATGTCGCTGTACCGAAAAGGGAACCCTGATGAGAATGGAACACCCACCAAAGGACAGGCACTCAGCCCAGCTCCAGCTTCAGGAAAAGACCAGCCTACAGGGGGCGCCAGTGGCAAGTCTACCCCTCTAACTCCGGGAACAGTGGTGTCGGGTGGAGGCTGGTTCATTGACAGAAGGCGGCGTGTGGAACCAGAAAATATCTTGATTGACTTGTGTGATGATGGACCTAGTAGCCCATCCACGAATGTAAGTATGTTTATGATTATGCATCCTAATTTTGTTTTATTTAGATTAGATCTAAAATGGCATTAACACAAAATATAATTGTGTAATTTATATGTGCATATCACTGTAGTCACATTAGCATTGGCATCTTCCCCTTCTGTTGTTTGATGCCCACAGAAACAAACAGATGTTTCTATGCTGGAGACGGAGAAGAAGAAAAAGGGCAGAGTAAAGAAGTCAAAAAGAAGAAAGCAAGAAGAATTTCAAGAAAATGATGCAGATATAGAGGCCCAAATTCTGGCAAAAAAAGGTAGTTCCCCCTGCAAATGTGTCTCTACAGGCCAACAACAACTGTTTGTTTCATGTTAAAGTGAATATTCATTTTCCAACATGTCTACATTTCCAGCGAAGACCAAAACGCCGGAGCTGCAGCACTCAACAGTGAAATTTGAGGATGTTGGTGGAAATGAGGAAACACTGGCGGTAGTTATCTCTGATAATCTTCTGCTTTTGTTCTTCTCAGTCCATTTTCTTTCATTTGAACATCCTTGTTTAACTGTATTATGTGTGTATGGGCTTAAGACTAGTTATCATGATTTTTTTTCTCTCTCATAGACCTTTCCTTGCATTCTTTCCATTTTTGTCTGGCCTTCTGTAATGTAATCAGATGTGTGAAAACACTTTAAACAATGATCAAAGATTGGTTTAAGTAAAGAATATTTGGAATAAAAAATATTTTATATTTTTGTTCTATTGTTGTATCAAAAACTGCATTGTTATTGTAGATGTAACCTTTTACTATTCGGTGCACTTTAAACCACTGCATTGTATATGCCTTCAGGTTGTATAGTAGAGTTGCCCAATAATATGAAGCTAGTGCCATGTAATCTGTATACTTTTTGTGTGATATTTTGGTACTATGTTTTATGAGTAGTTACTAAAAGGCTGTTTATCAGTGATATAGTATACAGAAGTGCACATTTCAGAATGTGATAATAGTTGTTTTTTCTAATCAGAAAGATGGACACTTTACTGATGTTTTTTGGCTTGTGCTCACTCCCCGCCTTAGGAAGTCTGTAAGCTACTAATCCACATGCGACACCCGGAGGTGTACCAGCAGCTGGGTGTGGTTCCTCCACGAGGCTTCCTTCTCCATGGTCCTCCAGGCTGTGGGAAAACCCTGCTGGCGCAAGCTGTAGCAGGGGTAAGGAAGTGGTGATCTCCAAGATATGGTTCCACACACAGCCTAACAAAATGAACAGCCTGTCTAGTAATCATGCATTTACTGATTTAATCAGGTTTGGGGCTGTTATCAGCATAAGAGATGAAGCAAATGACTAAGAGCAGTAGTATGCGACATGATATATATGAGGAAATTGAATTAGGCAGGAATGTTTAAATATAAGGCTTTGTAGGTTTACTTTTAGTCTAATTGTAAATGCACACTCAATTATGTTTTTTTTTTCATTCTTCATTCAGGAGATGGAGCTTCCGATGCTGAAGGTGTCTGCCCCTGAGCTGGTGTCTGGTGTTTCAGGGGAGTCGGAACAGAAGTTGAGGGAGCTGTTTGAGCTGGCTGTGGTAAGAGACATAACAGTCCCTTTTGTACAAATAGCCCAAAACAACTTCTACCACTTTGGACTAAAATTGTGTTTTGGGTTTTGTAGAAGAGTGCCCCTTGCATCTTATTCATTGATGAAATCGATGCCATCACACCCAAGAGAGAGATGGCCTCCAAAGACATGGAGAGGAGGATTGTTGCACAGCTGTTGACCTGCATGGATGGTGAGTGAAGTGGGTATGTGAAAGATAACCTGTGTAAAGACCAAGGTGAGATTTGAGAGTACTTGAAAGTGTTACCCAACAGACTTGTGTGTGTGTTCCCTCTCTCTCCTCCAGACTTGAACTCTCTGACCATTCCCGCCCAGGTTCTGGTGATCGGGGCAACAAATCGTCCGGACTCTCTGGACCCAGCCCTGCGCCGGGCGGGCCGTTTTGACCGAGAGATCTGCCTGGGCATCCCAGACGAAAGTGCTCGCCTCAGGTATCTACTAGAGATGAAGAATTATTATTATTTTTAAGTATACATATTTTTGGGCTTTTATGCCTTTAATGCGACAGGATAGTGGAGAGTGACAGGAAATGAGTGGGAGAGAGAGCGGGGTGGGATCCGGAAAGGACCACGGGGCGGGAATCGAACCTGGGTCGCCGGCGTACGGTGCAGGTGCCCCAGCCAGTTGCGCCACGGCTGGGGCCAAGATGAAGAATTATTTTAACAAATGCAGTCATTTCTACTTGATCTTGGCTGCTGCACCATATAGTATATGAGCATAGTTGTACCTGACTTCTTCAGATATTTCAACCTTTACCTGGTAGTCATACACCAGTGGTCGCCAACCCGTCGATCGCGATCGACCAGTAGATCTTTAGGACTTGCCCAGTAGATCCCGAGAATAACAGGACAATTAAAAACAGTCACCAAATTCCCACATGTTCGCTAACGTTTACAGGGCGTAGCCTACATTTCAGCGTGGGATAGGATAGCGCATGATTTATTCAAGACCTAGCCATCATAATGCGAGAAAGTCCTACATACATTTACAGTGCTGTCTGATAACGTTATTCTAATAATGGAGCAGCGTGAATGCGGGACCGGACGAACCAACTTCTGACTTGAACCGAACGTAACCCTATGCAGACACACACACGCGCACAGCACCACTTTGCAGGTGCGCTTTCTCTCTCGCGCGCGTAACAGGACTTGTCACCGCTGAAGTCAAATTATGTTAGGTGCTTCTATATCAACTGCTAACTGACAGAAAATAAAAAACAAAAGTTTAGCGATCAGGAATTTGTTCTCCATTTGAAGAATGTAATCGATTGCGGACGTGCACAGACACGGAGTGTATTGTAGGCCTAGGCTTAGGTTACTTTCACTTTCTAGAGTACGCATTAATTACGTGAAAGAATCTTCATACCAAAACAGCGATCAAACATCAAATTTATCATGACGTATTGTCACAAACACTTACTCCAATTAGAAAATCAAAACCAAAATCATGTAAGTAAAGACTATGTTAAAGTGTTGTTATCTCATTGACGCCTGTATAAGGGGGTGGAGGATGTGATATTTTTGACCTGATACATTGCCTAAATAAAAGGCCTTAAATTGGAAGTATTTTAGCTTTGATTTTCTTTTGACGCTTCAAGGTAGATCTTGCCTTTCTTCAGGGCGAGGTTAGGGATCTTGGGCTCAAAAAGGTTGGTGACCACTGTCATACACACATCAGTGGCTCTATTCTTGCTTGTTCTTTGGACAAAAACTTAACCAAGATCAAATATGGATGGATATTTAGGGATCAAATTGTCCAGATCTTGCCTGAAAAAGAGTCCAGATCTTGCCTTAAGACTTCTGTTATTTTTTAAGGTTTTTTCTCTTTACAACTGACAGAAAGCTCAAATCTCCCTTTCTTAAGGATTCTGAAGACCTTGTGCCGCAAGTTGAAGCTGCCAGAGGACTTCGACTACCAGAAGCTGGCGCGTCTCACGCCCGGGTACGTGGGTGCCGACCTGATGGCGCTGTGTCGGGAGGCGGCCATGAGCGCCGTCAACCGCGTCCTTCTGGAGCTCCACGAGAGTGACTTTGCCCTGGCAGATGAGGGAAGCAGTGCCATTCCTGCCGACATGCCCGCCTCACAACCACCCGATACCCAGGAGCAGACTGGGGACCCAGAGCCCCAGGTACAGAATGATCCAACCGCCAGCACTGCTGAGGAACCCGATCAGACAGGCCAGTGCCAACCCATGGAGACTCAGCAGCCAGTGACCACTGCTATACACGAACAGGTTGGGGAGTAAACACAGTTTTTATTTGCCTGCATACAGTTCATATCAATGCATTTCATGTGAATACATGCAAAACTGTTTGTTTGTAATTGACTGGTGCACGTTGAAGCAACAGATAATAGGCATTTTCTGTGCTGCTGCTGTTCCACTCTTGGCCACTAGGGGGAGCTGCAACAGCTTCTTTGGCTGCTGAAGAGGAGTGAGTCCCTGTCAGAGGAGCAGCTGGAGAGCCTCTGCATTCTGATGTCGGACTTCCAGGCATCCCTAGCCAGCGTCCAGCCCTCTGCCAAGCGTGAGGGCTTCGCCACTGTGCCTGATGTTACGTGGGAAGATGTGGGTGCCCTGCAGGACATCCGCGAGGAGCTGACCATGGCCATACTGGTGTGTAACTCTTAAGAGCCCATGTCATGCACTTGCTTGCCAGTTTGTGTGTAATGATATAATAAGCTTTATTTGTATAGCACTTGTGCATAGCATTTGTGTATGGAAACAAATAGGAAAAACAAATAGGAAAAACCACAAGCGAGAAACCAAAACCAAACAATAGCTAAAGAAACCAAAAGAAAGGCTAATGGTTTGTATACCAAAATTCTCTATATTTGAGGCATAGACTGCCATTGTTTTCAAAAGCACAAAACGGATTCCTCAAGCAATTTGGCTGAAAAGAATTGTTAAAGTTTGTAAAGTATATTGAGACCATGTTGAATGGTGATACTGCACTATAAACAATACATTAATTGATTAACAATATTAAATGGGCAAGTCAGAAGTCACATGCCGTGTTTTACAATGATCAGAGCATGGTGGAGAACGTAACGTGGTAACGTTCATGTCACTGACTGACAATCAGCTGACCCGGGTTTGATTTCTGCTGTTGTGCTTCCACGTCGCTTTGGATAAAAGAGTCTGAGGCCAGTTTCCCGATAACGTTCACTCTTAGCGAGCTACGAAGACTCCAAAGGTAAACCTTACCAAAGTTGTTTACCTTTATAGTCTTGGTTACCTAACTGTCCCTTAAGAGTCTTCTTACAAAAAGCTCCTTACGTCTGACATACAAGGCAGTGTCCACCCACTTCACGCGGAGGCATGATACCGTTATGAAAGACAGTGCATTCTTTGCACAAAAGAAACTGCTCAAATATCGCCTCCGGTAGGCCTAACATTCATGCTACTTCAACATGGATGAACTTATTAATAGCATACGATGATAAAAAGTAGAAATGAAATGATCTACCCTTAATTAACAAAGTTTACCCGTTAGGCCTACGCCATCCTTCATCACTCTATATGAATAACTTATTTGAATAATAGTATTTCATTGTTTTTTTAATCACAGCTGATTGACCAGTAGCCTCATTTGATATTTATGCACACCCTTATAACACCTGGTTTTGAGTTAAATTCATTCAAGTTTAGGTAATGTAGCTACCGGTAAATTAAATGCTGTTCAACTCGGTTAGTGTTGTAACCTGATGTGTGATATTTCTACCCTGTACATGTCAGTAATGCTGGAGTGCATGCAATGGCTTAAAGTAAATATGATTGGCTGAAGACCTAAAACCAGCCCCATCCAAGTCATCACATGCAGGCTCAGTTTCTGATTGGCTGCTCTGCAGGTCCTCACTCTGTGGACTTCAGCATGAATGTTGGCATTGTCCAAGCAGGGTTGAAGCCAGGGCAAATTGTGTAAGTGTGTGTGTGTGTGTGTGTATCCTTCCATAGGCTCCTGTCCGCAATCCAGCACAGTTCAAAGCACTGGGTCTTAGTGCCCCAGCAGGGGTGTTGCTGGCTGGGCCTCCGGGATGTGGGAAGACCCTTTTGGCAAAGGTAAAGTATGTTCTATTACCAGACCAGGTTTTCTTGGGAATCGCTGTGTACTATATGAAAAATGTTGTCCAAAGTCAAAAACTACAACACATGCTTATTCTCATTTCATTTTCATTTAGCAGTACCCAATGACATCCATTAGTACCGGTACTTTACTTGTGATTGGAAATGTGTCTTTTTCCCCTTCTGATGGTAATTGGAGGAGGCTGTAAAACAGCAAGAACTTGGTGTTCAAGGTTAACAGCACATACTCTTGAAGGACATTACTGAAGTGGCTGACCACTGACCAAGCTGATGCGCATGTCTACAGAATGCTAACCTTGTGTATGCTGTCCTTGAGATTGGTCAATAACCACAGCTATATGTTTCCTTGTATCAGGCAGTTGCCAATGAGTCTGGCCTCAATTTCATCTCAGTCAAAGGTCCTGAGTTGCTGAATATGGTGAGTCAAACCTCATTGTCATTCAATCTGCATCTTGTGTAAACACATTCAGTGCAGAACTGAGTAGTTGTCTCATTGCTTTGGCTAAAGCACTGTAGAGAAAGACTAGGTAGAGAGGACAATACGTTTAAGTATAAGTATAAGTATATATACTTTTTTGATCCCGTGAGGGAAATTTGGTCTCTGCATTTAACCCAATCGGTGAATTAGTGAAACACAAACAGCACACAGTGAACACACAGTGAGGTGAAGCACACACTAATTTCAAGCAGTGAGCTGCCTGCTACAACGGGCGGGCCGGGGGAGCAGTGAGGGGTTAGGCGCCTTGCTCAAGGGCACTTCAGCCGTTCCTACTGGTCGGGGCTCAAACCGGCAACCCTCCGGTTACAAGTCCAGAATGCTAACCTGTGGGCCACGGCTGCCCCCAAAGTAGTTTGACAGGCCAAAAAAGAAAAAACCTGTGGATAGACCTTGCATTCCACGTCATTGGTAATGATATGCTGTGTTAGAGGCAACTGGATTGGAGAGTTAACAATAAGAGTTGGAGAATTTGATCTCTGGATGCGACCTTTCAGGGACCGTGGCAATCTTCATTATTTAGTTAGTCAGTGTATTTGAGCTCAATTACTAGAAAGATGAGAATGATGCCACTTCATGGTGTGAAGACTAACAGATGTGTTTTGGTGTAACTTCCCTCTCTCTCTTCTGTCTCTTATCCTCTCTCCCTCTCTTCCTCTATCTCTCTCTGTCTCTCTGTTTGTCTGTCACAGTATGTTGGAGAAAGTGAGCGGGCCGTGCGACAGGTGTTTCAGAGGGGACGTAACTCGGCCCCCTGTGTGATCTTCTTTGATGAGATAGATGCGCTTTGTCCACGCCGGTCTGGACACGAGGTAATGCTCAAGAGTATCCCCTATCCACTTTTAGACATCACCAGTTTCACGGTGAAACTTCCTTAACAACTACAGGTTGGGGAACTAATCTTTCAGTGAATCTTAAGAGGTTTTACTTGATTTAGATGTAGATTACTATGACGATGGTGGTGGTCATTTGATAATAGCTCTGATGACGTGTGTGTAGTCTGGATCCAGTGCACGTGTGGTCAACCAGCTTCTCACTGAGATGGACGGTCTGGAAACTCGACGGCAGGTTTTCATTATGGCTGCAACCAATAGGCCAGGTGCGCAAAACTTCTTTACATAAGAAAGTGCTTTTGATGAAGATACATCCTACATCATTAATACATTGTGAGGAGTACAGCTAATTTTTTGGTTGTTTTTATTAGATGTTTTTTTTTTTTTTTTTTTACATAGAATAACTTTTTTTCATTTTCCACTGATGTATTTTTTTTACAACCATAAAAAAAGCATCCAACCATCCATGAGGTTAAGCTCTACTGGTAGTGTGATCTTACACGTGTAGTGTGATCTTGTTGTTTCCCTGCAGATATAATTGATCCGGCTGTGCTAAGGCCAGGCCGCCTGGATAAGACCTTGTACGTGGGCCTACCACCCCCTAAGGACCGACATGCCATCCTGCTCACCATCACCAAGGTAACGGACCTTAGTACAGCTCCGCAACCTCTTGTCAGGCTCAATCAGTCCCTGTTGAGTATCTTTCTAATTGCCCTCTCTTCTCTCTACTCTCAGTGCTTTTCAACATTACACAATAATATGTTATTTGGAAAGTCTGGAATTGATCAGTTGAATTGTCCATGCACATTAAATTGTCCATCAACCTTTTGACTACTGTATAGCCATCAGTTGAAAGCAACTGACTGAAAGCATTAAAAAAAATAACTATACAACTCTGATTGTGGGATTATTTCTTTTTCAGGGTGGTACCAAACCTCAGCTGGAGGCAGATGTGAATCTTGAAGAGATCGCGCAGGACGAACGTTGCGACTGCTTCACGTAAGTTTCAGTCATCATTATTCTTGAAGCCAGGCCAATCAAATCAAATTAACTCGAAATTCTTAATTGCTTTTAAACTTGAGCTTCACCATTGTGTTGAGGGGAATCCTGAATAGGATCTTCCTTCACTGGATGTCAGAATATCAGGAGAGAAGTTGTATTTGACATGCCTGTGTTGTGCAGGGGGGCAGATCTGTCCGCTCTGGTGAGAGAGGCTTCAGTGAACGCGCTGAGAACTCGCCTGTATTCCCGCTCGGCCTCCACCCTCGCAGGTACAGCCCTCGCTCCTAAGGCCCCCTGGCCAAGTCTAAACACCACACATAAGGCAGCCATTTTAGTTTTCAGATTCATCAAAAAGTATTGGACCATAGTTTGGCCTGATGTGATCCATGCACTGTTTGTTTAGACTAATTAATTACTATTTATTTGCACAAATGTTGCATCTGTCTCTATTTAATTAATTACTATTTATTTGCACAAATGTTGCATCTGTCTCTATTTGCATGCAGCTTAATGTTTTTTTAGACACAGTTCTTATTAAAATGTTGATAATATTCTTTCTATTGGTTTATTGATAGGCCACACCTTTACCGCTGGTCCGGTTGAAGACATCCTCGTCAGTCAGCAGAACTTTGAGGATGCCTTTAAGAAAGTGCGTCCATCTGTGTCAAAGAAGGTGAGGATAATTTTTACTATAAATAGTGAGGCTTTTGTGAGACCAAACACGCCTGCTCAAACCAACGTGGGTAAACTTGGTTGAAATAAATCACACAAAAAAAATGCTTAAGTAGACAGGAGCACATTTTACACGTCTATCATAGCTGAGCTGTCACTTTGATTGGAATAAAACTTCCTGAATCTGGCACTCTCCAAATACAGATCATAGTGTCCCAGTTACAGAGGCATGTCCTGTTCCATGGCAGCGCCGTGTTGATGGGGATTAATGAATGCTAGGTATATCACGGTAGATAGATATTGCATATCTCCCCCGTGCAATCTCCCCCTTGCATATCTCCCCTGTGCAACACGCTTCACATCACTGTCCCCAAACAGGTCACACGTGCGACACTTGGGCGCTTGACGTAGTGAAGGTGCTAAACCTCAGTCCCAGTGCCACTGTTGCTGGTGCCTTTACGCTCCTTTGCCAAGCAAGCACACTCCAAAAACAAAACCACCACATTGTTTAGAAACCGTGATGAATATCAGCTCCAAGGCAAACCTGTCATTCCTGTCTTAGCCAGCATGGGTTTGAGTTACAGGGGAACTGGCTTCGGAGACCTCATCTGGTTTCCCACGCTTCCTGTTCCTTCCAGCTTCAGACCCATTGGGTCATTCCAAAGGCCGTCTTGGCAGTCTGTTTAACTTCTGAATCGAAAGCATTGTGTGTGTCTGTGTGTTTGCGTCTCACTTGGGCGAGTGTTTGCACAGCATACTGGCTTGTTCAGGATTTTATTAGTTTAGTGTTTACATCTTCCTGAGTTAATCAACCCCAGCCGCCAAGAGAGTCTGCAAGGTTTGCAGCATACTCATAGCATGCATTCCGATATCTTTTATCAAGAGATTACGTGCCCTGCTCGTGCCAGTGACGATTAGGCAGATGACAATCGTCTGTCTAAAGTATGTAGACATCAACATGTTTGTATGTTTTTTACAGGACCAACTCATGTATGAAAAATTGAAAGAATCTCTGAGCAGATGAAGAACTGTCACCACATTTCCTTGACAGTTGTACTTGAGGAAACCTTAAGAAGAACACCATATCTATCCTGCCAAGCCGTTTCTTTTGAGACGCTTTGTTTGTAGGAAGTGGAGGCATTGTTGATCTAAAATGTGTTTTGTACTCATTTTTTAGGTCATTTTTAATAAACTAGTTCCCCCTGTCTACAAGGGCTGTGTTGTTTTTTCCACTATTGACAGGGAGTAATATAATTAACAAATACAATTTGTTTTAAATACACGTGAGCGTATAAAGATAAAGATCTGACCACCCATGAGTTTATATTTGGACAGGTGTGCATGTTCCATTGCATACTGTTGAGACAGTTGCCACGTTTGACCATAAAGTAAAGCAGTAACTTTGCATCATCAGCTCCTTCAACCATTAAGTGAAGTATAATAAAAAGAGCAGCCAAATGAAAATATATTTTAATTCTTTAATAAAATCGTGAGGGTGCAATAGAGCAAAAACATTTGTTATAGAAAACATGGAACCCCAAAAAACGTCCACACACACAAGTGCAGCAAACATTCGGACGATCATCATTATTTGGGGTGGTCACAGGATCAGGTGAATTCAACTGAAAAAGGCTTATGACTGATTAAGGAATTTGATCCCAGTACAGGTGAGCCATGTGTCAAAGCTTCAAACTCAACAGATTCAAAGGTGTCCCAGTAGTGTTGTGTTACAGCTGCTCGTAACTTTTTGAAGCAATAAATATTACCACACTGTTCTTCTGGGAAACACTTCCCATCATCGCTATCTGCTCTCACCTGACTCAATGACCATCCATGGGCGCATGTCAGAACAGCCGACTTGTTTTGACCTTTTGAACTTTAAACATTGATTGACTGAGGGGGGAGACGCCTTCCCAGGCTGGTTATAATACTGACAAGGGACAAGTCTACTCTCCTCTGACTGCATCTCACAAGGGGTATGGAAGGGGGGAGGGGCATGGGTGACCTGCAGGACAAAAGCAAAGTGCTTGCTCTGTCCATGTGCTGTATTTAAGCAAGAATTCTTCAATAAATACAAAACAAAAAAACACTTGAATCTTGAACACTGAATCCTTATCACACACTCATTCAGACAGAAAAAAACAAAAACACTCTTACTTGCTGTATCTAGAGAAGAAATTCTTCATGGCCAAGGTTAAAGCAAAGGTTATAGTTTTTGTTTTAATAACTCGGCGTCTGATAAATGGACTGATAACAGCACAGGCGAGAGGTGTGGAGAGTGAGAGCAGACGGCGGTCTTGAGAGGCCTGAGACACAGAACAATGAGAGCGGAGCCAGGAGTGCTACTGACTGCCTTGCTAATGTTAAGGACACAGTTTGAAAGAGAAAAACAAAGTTAATCAGTCTTTGAAATCGAAAGGGGAGCCTGCATGCGCTAATATATAGGAGGAAAAGGGAGAGCAACTAGAGTGACGCACAACTAACATTCTTTCACAGACATGACAAGGTTTTTGGTTCTCTTGGCCTCAGAGCTGGGGGTGGGGTGTCAGTTGCTTGGGCGAACAAATGCATAAGCACGCACACACAGCTAACCGATATGTAAAATATATCAGAAAACAAGCATATTGAAAGCATTGGCGCGTTTCCAGTGAGATGACAAATACATACAACAAGATTAGGCTAATGTATAGTATATGTGATCTCAAAATATGTCTCGGTGATCAGTCAACACTGCCTGCATGACATTCCACAAGGCCACATATGGTCCTAACCTACATGCATCTTTAAAGTATAAAAAATACGGACGATTTGCTTTCAGCGCTCTCATCATAAACAGACAGGCACACAACCCCAAGCCACACACAGCATAGGAAATATCTTCCTCGTTGATTATTACATCTCTAAACTTAAGTATCTAAGTATTCAGTACGTATAGTATACAGCATGCTGTATATCAGGGAATACCAACTCAACTACCACATTGTATTGGTAGCTTTGTGCAACGCCTCCCATTGTGTTGGTCCTACTGGTGTGGTAAAACACTCAGAATCCCAATATGCAATCTGATCACAGACAGCAACTTAACCTGGGAAGGATCAGGGCCGGATCTTAATCCACATTTCTGCCAGTTTCCGTCAGTTTTCTCTTACACACAGCATCCATTGAGAGGGTGGAGGAAGCAACAATGAGTCCTACAGGCACTACAGGTAAGTTACAAGGTACATAAAACAGGAGTGACCTCGTAAACCCTCTCTTGTAGAGACAGCATGTGCAACGAGCAACCATTAACAGGAGAGATATGCAATGCAACGTGTTTCGGATTGCAAGGTCACCCGCTGACTATACACACTACCAAAACGGTCATTCTTTCTTTGTGTACTTGTGAGAGGTCAGGGGTGTAACCTACTCAAGCAACTGCTCTGCCAGCTAGTTTCAACATCTTAGAACTGTACAACTAACCGTAATAAAACAAATGGACAAAATGACAAGATCATCGTCTTTTGGTCAAAATCTGTTTTTCACAAAATATCTTAAGACATATAATCTCTTCCAAAGCAAGAGAGTCAAACAAAAATACTACACTTTATGAACTATTTGCAGAAGAATTTTTACAACACAACAGCTCAAGTGAGCATTGATGTGCAGTAAAAAAAATCTTTGCCTGTGTATAGACAGTAGTAGTTTGTGGGTATAAGGGGACTATACACAGTGTACACTCTTAACTATGAATGCAGGAGTTGTTTTCTATGGAAAAGGAGGCACTGGTCTTGACATGATACCCAAGGGTGTGGCTTGACTGGAAGAGTGTAAATATGTAGAAGGCAGGGAAACGCGGAGGCAGAAGAGAGAGAGACATACACAGACAGTGATGTGGTTTAAAAAATAAAATCATTCCTGTTTAATCTCTCCCTTAAGCTTTCTCTTCACACGTGAGTACGGACTGAGGTTGTCGTCCATTATGAAGTCATACAGAACCTTCACCCACGACGTGTACTGGGGAAGGTCGTCATAGTACTCGGCTGCGATTTTCTTCACCTGAGAGGGAACAAGTGCATGACGGGAGAGCAGATTAATTTATTGCAATTCTATTCACTTAGTTAGTAGATAGCTTCATGAACTGATTTGCAGTACAGTAGTTACATGTTTGTGAGTATGGGTGTTGCCTCGTTTGTTTTTAGCACCTGGCTCTGTCTGTCACAGGAACGTTAATGACAGACAAGTCGTTTCAAGCCTGAGACAATGCGTATGTATTCTGTGTGTTGCTTGTATTACGCCAAGTCACAACTGACCATACTAAAACAAACACCAAAATCATATCCCAAATCAAAGTATCTAGAATTCCATCTGACACCCAAATACTAGCCCTCAAGACCTTTCTGTTTAATGATCACTTCTCCTCCACACCCAACACATAGCTCCATACAGATAACTTGTCTTTGTTGTATTGTTTTGTTTGTTTGTTGTTGTGTTTCCTTGCCTTCCTACTATGTAAAGCGACCTTGGGTTTGAAAAAAGGCGCTATATAAAATAAACTTATTATTATTATTATAAAAACTAAACCTAACCCCAACCCACGCCACCCAACCAACCTACCATAGGCAACCTGCGGCCTGGGACGCTGGGGAAGTCGTGGTGCTCGTTGTGGTAGCCAACGTTGAAGGTGAGCAGGTTGAGTGAGCCGTAGTAGGAGTATGTCTCGTGGCCCTTGAGGAACATGTAATGTTCGGCGATAAAGTGACCTGAGATAGGGTGCAGGCCCATGCCCAGCATGGACCCTGCCAGCATGTAGACCACCGGCTTGGCCCCCCACAGCCAGTAGAGGGCGATGTTAAAGGCGAACTGGATGGCCGTGTTGGCCAGCTCCAGATGCGTGATGGGCTTGGGGTTGATGCAGAGCGGGCGGATGGCGTAGAAGAGCGGCTGCAGGATGATCCAGATGAACTTGCGGAAGCGCGTGCAGAAGAACCAGCCCTCAAAGTCTGTGGGGATGTCCACGTCGATGCCGTCGCCTCCTAGGTAGCGGTGGTGGTCCAAGTGATAGCGCTTGAAGGAGGCCGAGTAGGGCAGGCCGATGGGCAGGTTGGCGAACATGGCGAACCAGCGGTTGAGCTTGGCCCGGTTGTTGCCGAAGGCCGTGTTGTGGGAGATCTCGTGGATGGCCAGCGTCATGGAGTGGTTGATGCAGCTGCCGAACGCGTAGGTCCAGAACATCACCCACTTCCAGTCCAGGTCTTTCACGAGGTAGAAGGCCAGAAACTGGATGCCCACCATCATGCAGACAATCCACTTCAGACGCGGGTCGGGACCCATCAGAGATTTGATCTCTGGGTACTTCGCTGTTGGAGAAAATTTCGAAAAGTTAATGAAATAACAACAGTGATGAGAAATTAGTTGTAGTTGCTGGGTGTGCCCTTTGGTTTTCTCCATGCACGGAAGCCTAAAACGACTTAAGCCAAAATTACTGGACTTTAAAAACAACTCAGCCAAACTGCTTTCAATCCCTTGTGGCCTGCAACTCAGCTCAATTTTCTTCTTGTGATTATCACGAGGTCATTAAACTGGACAGTCCAGGCCTTTCATGTCATCTCTGCAACCTTAAGGCCTGCCTTCCATCGCATTAGACGGCAAAGCTCTATAGCTCTAGAGTCTGCACCACAAAGCACAGCAGAGTAGACAGCATGACGCAGCGCTCACATATTCTCAGTGTTTACCTCCAGCTCTTGAGAAAGGGAGGGATCCGTTCCTGTCCATTTCAGGGAGGCTGAGGAGTGTGACTCAAAGGGTCAGTGAAAGATGTGAAAGCACAGCAGGACTGCTTGGGCAACGTACCGAGGTGGAGTCTTATTTACTCTTTGTGATCTCACCAGGGACAGGATAAACATTAACCCATGACGGCCAACGAATGCTGAAATGTGGCAACTACAAAACAACTCCAACAAAGGATACTCTTTCTACACACAACCTGGTAACCTGCTTTGGTTACGGACTGGTCAGATTACATTTTTATGTGTGGACACGGCCCTTTAAGTTAAGCTTTGATGCTCATGATTCTGTATTGGAAAAAAAAGCTCCTTTTTATTCTTTTTATTATTTCAGGTGAGGAGGTTAAATTCCTAGGTCATGTCATATCTGATAATTAGACAGATGACAAAGACCTATACCGACAGCGCTGTAAAATCTATTCTCAAGCTAACATGCTTATAAGGAAGTTTTCTATGTGCTCTGACTCTGTGAAGTGCTCCCTGTTTAGAACTTACATAAAACCACTATATACTGCTCAATTGTGGTCTAACTATAAGAAAAAGAGTATGCAGAAGCTTAAGGTAGCATACAATGATGCAATGAGGTTGCTGCTTCGTGTCCCTAGGTGGCATAGTGCCAGCCAATTATTTGTGTCCACTAGAGTGCCTACCTGTGAGGCACTCTTAAGACAATTGATGTTTAGCTTTATGTGCCGCCTGGACAAGTCAGAGAACCAAATAATTGAAGCCCTAGTCAGCCCTCTGAAAAGCTGTTACAGATTCACTTCTAGGTTAAGAAGGCATTGGTGTAAATGCCTGTATGTCCTATAGGCTAATATGTGATTTCCTATGTATTTTGTATCTCCTTTTTATACTATTTATTATGTATGTGTATGATATGGACCTGTGCCTTATAATAATAATATTTTATATATATATATATATATATATATATATATATATATTTCAGAGTGCGAACCTCTTCACTTTCATCCTAACAACTGGTTTTTACTCACCAGTCCTAAAACTTAACATCTGAGCGCAACATTATCCTACCAGACTATTGCCTCATTAATTTCACATTCATGCCAATGTGGAAGAGTTAGAAAATGTGGCTACAAGACTATTTGTGTGGGGAACTGAGTTCCATTAGCTGATGATGGGTCTAAAACAGCCTGGTTGTGAATGCTATCGCGAGTACCAAGCTCTGCAGTTAGAGTCCAATGCACACTTTTTATGAGCGTCATTCATTGCCCTAATGCAAATCGCCCATCACAAAATGACAGGTAAAAATAACCCAGAAGCCACTATTCAAATGATTAACCTGTGCAAACAATGGCATCATTACAGAAGCTTATCTTATTATTGTGTATTGGACGGATTTAGATAAGAGTGGAACTGCTGCCAGTCTTTGGGTTTATGAGATTCTGACTTCTTAAGATCTTATTAAAGCAACACCAAAGAGTGTTTTGTACCTTAAAATAATGTTTCCATAATCGTTTCAGTGGTTCATCAACTCATAACAGGGTGAACGGCACTTCTGCATTCGTTTCGCGACCCTCTATCGGCTATAACCGCACTATGCAAATTTGCCAGATCGGGTAGTGGATCTGTAGTTCGACGGAATGAGAAAAAAAAAAAAAATTTGACTTGCTTCTGATTCATGCAACATATTCTTGTCTGTGGACATTGTTATTTCCAAAGCCGGTGCTGGATAAACAAATAGCGTGCGTGCGACAGAGGTAAAGCGCTTTGGTGTTGCTTTAAGGGTGCCGACTCAAATAAAAATCCTTAAGAAAACAATGTAATGACAAAAAATAATTCAGTTTTTTTTTCAATTTTGCATTTTACTGGTATGAAACTGGTTATGGGACCTGACATAAGTAAAGTCTATGTTTATATGCTCATGCATGGCATCACACAACCACAACTAATAGAATGTCACCAATGTGGAGAGAGAACGTGTGCATTCAACACCAACATGTGACAATTCAACAAGGGCCACAACTGAAGGTAACTTAATCAGGTCCCAACACAGAGACACACCCTCTCCTGTAAAGATGTTAAAAAAGGAGATTTTGCCTCCACTACATCACAGGACTTCTAGTGTAAGCCTATAGCTTATATGTAAATAATATGGCAGCCCTGCTATTTTAGGTGCTAGCCTATGATTTAACCCATTTACTCCTAAAATGCCTGCTAAAAACGCCTATAGAATCCTATGGCATTCTAGACTAAATAACGTTATTTCCTGAGGGTTTTCTGAAAACATACTAAAAATTGTCAACGTCTACCAAAATTTAATATCTAAGCCTCTGTAGCACCTAAAAACATGAAATAAAAAGCATGCTGCGCTACGCAGCATCCAGCGGGAGGGTCAATGTTGCGTCATGCAGCATCCAGCGCGAATGGGTTAAATGGTTGAGGGGGTAAAACATGTACTACTGCATGCAAGTCATGCAACTTTTGTTCAGACAGTACTTCTCATGTGCACACTGTTATGTTATCAAATTACTTTTTGCTATATTAATCTGTAGGTTCATCAGTAAAATAAAAAGCCTACTCATAAGAGATGACAATGAGATGATACTGCCCACTTCTTAAAATGTAGACTTTACAATTGAATATGATGATTATAACTTTATTGAAGTTGTAATTAGGCCTACTACTTTTCTATCATCATTGGCTGTAGCTACCTTACGAAATCATCCTGAAAACAATTTTGTTAAGTGGGAGTATAGCCTGGGGTTTACCTCTCTTAACCTGGGCGCGGTGGTAGTGTAGCGGTTAAGGAGCCGGGCTAGTGCGCAGTAGCCTAAAAGTTGCGGCTTCAATTCCTGGCTTCCACTGTTGTACCCTTGAGCAAGACACTTGTTGCTGCTGGGACAGTGTAATCCCTTTGTAATATAGTTGACATATGTAAGTCACTTTAGACAACAGTGGCTGCTAAATGTAAACCACTCAGATCTACAAAAGAAGCAGTGGGTTCATCAGGACTGATGTTGAGAAGTTTAGCTATTGTGTTTAGGATTGTAAACATCCACCATCATTTATGCTTGCCAAAGAAAGAATTAAATGCATTTTCACATCTAACAAAATAATGCCTTCTTATATGAACCTTTCAATTTGATGGCACTTATTAACAAGGTCATGTTGACCACTGTGTGCGCTCATGCTAGCAGCCCTATAGATAAGCGCACAATGTGAATATTCACATTCAGTCCACTGTTGGTCACACACAGCCTTTCAGCTAGGTAAGATAGGAATTAAACGGTCCCTGTTAACCTACGAGAAACTCACACAACTAACAAAGCAATCAACTATTAGGCTACATCTACACGATAGCAGTAGCACCCTTCAAACTAAAATATTAAGCCTGTCCTTTGAAAATACACTACCAAATTTAACTTAACTTGCCTAACTTGCAATTATGCAAGCACATAATGTAATCTGAAAACTGCTGTCCTGATTAAAAAAAACAATCCAACTGACTTCAGCTGGTATTTTGTCTATAATGGAGTGGAATGGAAATTTGTGACCCTAAACTTTTGACCGGTAGTGTACATAAACATGTCCAACCTAAAGACCAGTCTAAATACTATGCTTTAGAACAGGGCAACTTTTGTGAGAGGCTGAAAGAGAACACGGGAAAGAAAACACCAGGTTATCACGACTGTGTTTTTACAGTGACCGCGAGGGGTGGACTGGCAATCAGCCGAAGTGCCAGTGTTATCAGTTCAGGAAGAACAATACAAGAGCACAACCTCAGTAAACTCCATTACAGCTGAGACTTGTTGTGAGAACATTTTTTTATTATGCCATAAAAACAACTATATGTATTTGCTATTATGTTAAAAAGTGCTTTTGATTACTTTAGTTCTACTTGTTGACTAAACAGCAGGTCATTACAAAACTTGTACTTCAAAGACATTCTGTGTGTGTGTGTGTGTATCAACATGTCACAACATGTTGATACACACACACACACAGAATGTATCAGGAAGCGCTTTCAGACATACGTGTAAGACCGGAGGTTCTGCCGATGTTAAACGGTGGGGCTGTATATCTGAACGACATAACCGGTCATATGGAAGTCCGAATTTACCCGGTGTTTATTCTACTTCCCCCCTAGTATTTCCTCCGGACATTATGTAAATGTGCTGTGTCTGAACAAGGAGTAGAACATGCGGTTAAAATTCACACCTAGTGAGAGGGCGTGTTAGTGACGTTTCTTTCGTGCGTCCATGTGGTTAGATCTGACTTAAATGCCAGTGTTATGATGGAGTGGCATAGTGCTGTCCAGAAAATCTCCGACCTGGAAAGATGCAGACATCACGGAGCTACTGTCCATGAGGGCATACAACATTTTGATAGAACACCTGAAGGGAACGTTATATGCCTAGAGAAAATGAAAACGAAGAAAACCCAACTTTGTTCCAAGCTCCTTACGTAAATGCGACACATGGGGAGAGGATGCTTTTGGAAAAAATAAACCATGAAAAAACGAACAACTTCACTGTTATTAATGTTAGTATTTTGTTTGTTGCTTAAAAACGTTGTATGATCTTGAAGTCTTGAGTTAGCCTACTGAATTGGCTGGTAGCCTACCATAAAGTTTGTGCATGCTCTCTCTCTCCAACGCAAACCAGATTTGGGGTTCTATAGCTAATTCTGGTACATAACGTTGAAAACAGATAAATGTGTTTATTTGAAGCACACATACAAATACTGTAGGCTAGGTCAATTTCAAGTGTGCACTTACGTGACTAGCCTACTTCAAGTATTAGCCTATGCACAATAGATTTCTCTTCTTTATCCTACATAATGCATAGGCTACACTTTGTAAACAAAAAGCAGCTGTGACAGGCAGCGGCCGCATATATTCTGCGTCATATCTCGCATCTTGTGAACTCTACAAGCCCCCACCCCTCACTCGACAACCACACGGAGATTCTGTAATGTGTGTATATGTCGTTCACACATACGTCCGTATAAGGTCAGTATTAGGTCCGCAGGTTAGCATCATATCTGAATCATCCGAAGGGTAGGACCTCCGTTTGACAAACCTCCTCATATACTCCGGAGGTTATATCTGAAAGCGCTTAACATGTCACATCCTGCCAGAAGGATGTGTGTGTGTGTGGGGGGGGGGGCTGCACTGTGATGTAATCTACTAGGCTATGCCTCCACATGTCTACTACCATAGATATAAAGACACAGGCAACTCCAATACAATACAATCAACCATAAGCAAATGCATCATGTCTGAACAGGAAATCAGGGGGTCTGACCATAACCTTGAGCTGTAGTAGAAGGCACTAGTGCTTTCGCATATCACAATCTAGCTCCCCTCTACATGCTTATGTGTCCCACCACCCCACCCCTTACTCTCTTATCAGAACAGAGAACAGGTCAGGATGAAACAGCTGTCCTTTACTCAACATTTAGACAGGGGAGTCAAGGCAGAATGGGTGTACCACACACATCATCCAAGTTAGGCTGCAGAACAGGACCTGACTCGATTGATTATATGTAAAACGACTCACTGGTGTGTTTGGACAGCGTGTATTCAAGTTTTTCCAATGCATTAACAAGCTACTAAAATCGTTCCAAGGATGGGGAGCAATGTACTTTTTCCAGGTGAAAAGGCAAGCAATACCTAATCCAAAGCTACCACTACAAACACATTTCCCCCCCTAAAATAGGAGCTGTAATCCTGTTCATGCTCTATTATCCTCATCGAACAATGGTGACCAAGTCATCTCCATGTCCCCTGACGGTTGTGCTAAGCACACAAGGGACTTGCTTCTGAATTATTCAGATGGGATTTGTCTCCTACCTTATGGCATGGACAAGTCATCTGCAATTCACAATGGGACAACTCTCCACCAAGCAATTAACCTAAGGGTCTGTCATGTTAGCGTTACAGAGGGGACTTTACAATGGTTGATTGCCTCTTCATGATAAAACATACTGTAGCAACTGCCCTCTTCACACCAGACTGAGATCCATAGGCATTTAAGTCCATGTAAATGACAAGTGCCTTTTGGTTCAAAGGAGGTTCAGTTTTTAGAACCAACCCTGAATTAAGTTTAAAACGGCACAGGTCAGTCTTGCTGTACACAAGGCTGTCCTTGTTATAGTGGAACAAAAGGCTTGGAGCTGGGTCCTAAGGACACACATTTTTGACCCACCATCACATGACCGTCATCGGAGTCCTTCCCAAGTGTTTCATGATTCAGTTGGTCTTACTGTTTTGTGCTTCTCTGACAATGGTTGTTTAGAAAACTCTTCAACCAAACAAACATAATTAATGCTTGTCTAGTATTACAATCAATCAGTGGATTCCTGATGACTAGCGTACATAATTAATGTGATCAACAGCTTACATTTGGTAAACCCCTTCCATTTCTCCTTCAAGTTCTGATTGAAAAAGAGTCATTCAATGTGCTTTACATAATCAAAAGCATACAAGAGTATCAGATTCAATCAGAGTAATAGTAAGAGTAATAATAAATAAAAGCATACAAGGACAATACAAAGTACATAACAGAGGACATTTGACAACTTCTAACTTCATCTGATTTCAGACCCACTCGCAAATGCTAGAGGTAGGCCCACCGTTGCAGTACAGGGAGTAACGGCACCTGACAGTTCTTTAGTTAATTAAGCACGTCGGCCAAAGGTAATGTTAAATCTAGCAAATGAATGACAGCAAGTGGTGGAAAATAGTTTTAACACTGGGGACCTCACGTTAGTTGGGTAACGTTAACAATAGATGCATGTTGCTTAAATCTAGTTAGCAAGCTACTAGCCAACCAATCTTTTCGCATAGGTCCAGGGAGTGGCCTAGAAGAAACGTTAGCTTTCCTAGCCAGTTGCTAGCTCCCACCCAGCCAACATAACGGTTTCAGTTCACTCGTGACCGCAAACTGTATTGTATGCTACTGTATTGTATACTTTTTTTTTTTTTAAATGGTACATCATTTCAAATACAGTTGGTTAAGGACCCAACAATAGCTGTGTCCAGATTAGGTTAACGTTTACGTTGCGTAACCAGCAAACGTTGGTTCATTAAAATAGAGCTAACGTTAAACCCAATAGTTGACGTTTTAGGTTATAATAAGGGGTAATCACAGTTGACAAACTAATTTTTAGTACCAAATTAACAGTGATGATAACATAACCTTTACATTAAGTTGTGTGTATCAGAACACAACATATGTGTCTCATTGAACAAATATCGCTAACATAACGTTATCCTAACTTACTTCAGAAGCAGAATCTGCTAGAACTAGCTATCCGGGTAACATTAACGTTAGCCATCACCTAAGTAAGATTAACGTTAGCCTATCATTAACGTGTGATTGTAGTAACGTTATATTTTGTCGCAAATAACGTGTTAAAACAATAACGTTACTACATCACTTTTGTGCAAGACTTATAGTAAATGAGAAACAGACAACATTGTCCTGCTGCTACGCATCGACAGCAATGATTTGACTCACCTAAAATTTCTTTCCTCCGGTCGGCGTGGGGCTGATCAGTATACACCCATTCGTAATCTTCCCGAGCAACCCGGTTACCCATTTCTTTTCTTGTTTATGCCACAGACTACTTGCTTAATTTTTTTAAACCGAATCAGTTACTCAGGACGAACCCCTCCAGCACAGGCAGCTGGCTCTGTCGGTTGT
Organism: Alosa alosa; assembly: GCF_017589495.1. Classification (NCBI taxonomy): domain Eukaryota; kingdom Metazoa; phylum Chordata; class Actinopteri; order Clupeiformes; family Clupeidae; genus Alosa; species Alosa alosa. The sequence goes on along the minus strand of NC_063206.1, from coordinate 20,134,020 downwards.
GGACACCAGGTAGTTCTAACTCCGCTGAATCCGCTCACAAATCATGCCTAATCGGACTGAAAAGTGAAGTGAACACTTCCCCTTGCGTCGCTCAGAACAGCAGAGTGGGAGGGTCAACTTCACCTCCTCTCTGCAGTTACAAGTGTCTGATCTGAACAGCCTATTTTACAGTAGCTGTCCTTTTGTCTGAATAATGTTACATTTAACTAGCCTGACGAGCCAGACCCAAATTGCTGCCGTCTAGATTTCTAGGCTAACGTTTAACTAGAGCCAGGCGGAGCTTGGTGGAACGAAATTCATCTGGCGAGAGTCAGGTTAGCCATTTCTCGGAAGGTCACTGCATTCACATGAGTGAAAAACAATATCACGTTATCTCTGACATGCGCTTACCTCCACCTACTGGTTAGGACTGTGAACGTGCAACAATCTTTTGCCCTTGGGGTTGCTGGCGATTTGACAGGCTTATTTTTTTATGCCACTCAATGACGTTCATGCTAATCTCTCAAAGTAATAAAGTCATTCAAACTAGGGATTAAGTAGGATATGTGCTTGCTTTTATTGAAAGGTTGTTTAGATCCTCAGCACGGATCATATCCTTATCTCTAATTATATAATATGTATCGATAGGCCTATAGGCCTCAAAAGAAGTAGGCCAGAACTCCACATAACTCTACAGCTCAACTCTACAACAGAACTCCATACAGAGACAGTAGCTCAAACAGTGGTACATGGGACCACCAGAGACGGTTGACAACTATTTAAGTAACGTTGCTGGGCAATCAGCCAATCAAACATAACCGGTTCCAAGTGTTCTTATTGATCATGAAAATATGCCTTTAGGAATGAAATTGTGGCTCAATGTGCAGGGACACATACAGGACAGTTGACATAAGCGCAATCTCGTATTCACTCTGGATATCTGAAGCCAGTTTGTCTACTTAGATACTGTAAATCCCCAAATTATGGCCGGGGTCCCCCAAATTATGGCCTTTAAGGGCAGGATTGTAGCCTATATGAGTTATTTTTAAATTATGCATGATTTACTTTTTATTAATTTAGTAGGCTGGCTTTATTTAGTTATATAGCAGTATCTAAATAACCTGTTAAAATGTACCAGAATTCAGGAAATTGCATCTATAGATGGACTATAGTCCAAAAAAAAAATTTCGTCCGTCCATGCCTGGTCCCTGAGAACCACTGATGTACGTTTTTTTACTGTACAGTAATAATGCTGAATGAGCCAAACAAAAATTTCCGCAGCAAAATTTTGGTTGGCCCCACCAAATCTCACTCCAAGGTTTTTTGAAAAGTTGGCAGCCCTGTGTTTGTATAGTTCAGCTAAATGCTGTAGCCTAACCAAACATCTCATTTAGGCCTACTGCTCTCACGTTTACTCCTTAGACAATTAGTTGATGTAGGTAATGGGGTGATATAATTGATACCAGGGGGAGTTGGTATTCCTGTTGAGGATTTAGAAACTGGCTGATTTTGTTGAAAAAAAAAAATGGTTGACTCTTTAAAGTCAATGATTACATTATCAAGGTTGCTTAGATATGCTACTTCAATTTAAAGCAACATTTTTGAACACCATTTGTAGGCTACAACTATCTCATGAATTTCTAACATTAAGTCAATAGCCAATATTGTTGACGGGAAACCAGACTGTCTTCAAGGGAAATCATTTTCTAACAAAGAGAGCACATATTTCTGAGGCAAATGTGCCACTCAGTGCCAGGCTAAGCTTGTTTCTTTTTTCCTACAACTGCCCTGTCTAGGATTGTAGGCCTACTGGAAACATTTCCTTGTATGTAAATCCAATATAATTGCATAACAGTCAAGGCACTGCAGAAAGAAATGTCAAAACCCTCCTAAAAATACACCTCATAAAATGACGAACCATTACATAGAACTATAGAAGTGTCATGATAATGCAACACAATGTTGCAGCTCTACCCAACACTGTTGTCCTTTCACATGTGACAAATGGGGGTTTTATTCCTCCTACCTTTTTGTCTTTTTTCACAGCCCTATTTCTGACTTCATGAGCTGGGACCCACAGAAATTAAGTTACAGTGAGATGAACAGAGACTGGACCGAGATTGTGAATATTCTGATACAAAACAATCTGTCGGTTAAACTGTGAGAAGCAGCTTAGTGAAGGGTAGTGAACAATATCAATTAGAAAACTAAAGTGACAAAGCAATATAAAATGAATTAATACACAGGGAGACATATATGTTGATACGTTAATTCTGTTTAATATGTTTAATTTGTACAGTTGTAACATTGTGTGCAACAAACCATGTGTTTAAGCCCAAACCAGGCTAGATTACAAGATTAGGTTTTCCTTTTACATACATGAAATAATTCCACAATCTAAATTTGAAATACATGAAGTTTACAGTACAGTCATTTCTAAACTGAGACACAGTCCTGCATTGAGCCACACTTTTAAATGTAGGTTTGTGCCCATCCCTTCATCCCTACTGCGCCCTGTTTTTGAGTCTAGGCTGAGCTTTTCAGTGGTATACTGCATTTCCCAGAATACATCAGTAAAGGAAACCACTGCCAAGGACCGCTTTAGGTCATTGGAAGGGAGAGCTCTTCAGGGGGAGTTTCAGTGCCAACCACTTCCATGGGATGGAAACAGTTTTAGCTGGCTAGAGACTGTTACCCCGTGGGTGTTAGTGAACCCAAACAATGTTCTGATCCAGGCGATGGGATCACAGAACAACTGGTCAAGGCAATAAGTCAGCAGATCATTAAGCAACAAAATCCTTACAATTACAGAAGACTTTTTTCAGTCTTTATCTCTTTGGAGAAACCTGACCACAGCCTGCCTCTTTAATTTTCAAGTCCACTTCTGACTGCTGATATTTAAAGGGGTATTGCAGTCACTTTTATAATTTTTTTCAAAGGGACTGATTTTCTCAAGGATGAATTGTATACACAGATAGCATTCCAAAGACCAAGACAAAGTTATTTTTTGTGATCTGATGAGTCAGTGATGGCATTACACAAAACATCACGTGGCCAATTTCTTTTCATTGGTGATGGACTACAGTACGTGAACACATCTCACAAACTCCATATATAACAAAAGACCTCATCTTTAATTAACAAGCAACAATAATTTGTCAAATGCCATATTAACACATGTTGCTTCAAGATTTTGAGGCGTTCATTTAATCAAACTTTGGTAAAACCATTTAATAGTTGTATAGAGTTGTTTCCAAAAAGGTGCTAACACTAACATTGATTGTTGTAGATGATTTTCAACTGCAAGTAGAATTCTGGGTGTTACTCTGGAGACCAATTTTGATGCTTTAAATGTGAGTAAGTAATATTTACAGATGAACACCTCTGTGAAAGTATGAAGCTTAACATCTGCAATAACATCAGAGCTGCTCCCCCAAATGCAAAGACAGTGTACGACAAACATGCCGTATTCACCTAGACACTACAAGAGCAATTTCTCCAGCCCTTTGAACAAAAGAGCACTTCTAGTTCCATAGACTCTGTAAACCTTCTTATTGAGTGTGAACTGGTCCAACGTTGTAAAAGCACAAAATAGATTACACTGAAAAAAGAAAAAAAAAAAAGAAATAAGCCATTTATATTGCACCAATACAGGGCTTAGATCATCATACAGTCATGAATACAGGCGACCAATGACACACTCCGCCATATGGTACTGGGTCAGTAGTTGATGTTTTCACTTTAACTGAAGCAAGACAACAGGGTTAAACTCCATTTATGTGCACACAAGCCCCAACACTGTCCCCTAAGCCCAGCCCTGTATGATATGACCGATGGGCATACGTCTTCAGAAGCGATACACTACATAACTGGCTTTATTTAGACAAAGCTCCACTGGATGAACCCCTCAATTTGTTTTGAATTTACTGATTCTGACATAATGCAAAATCACCCTGGACACCAGGCATCAGTCTTCTCCTAATCGGATTGGCTGATTTGATTCGTAAGGTTTAAATATATATCTATATACACATGCACACAGACAGGGCCACAATCTGTGGTCAACGCTACATATTAGTGCCAACAAAAAGGCACATAACCATCTACACAACTTCACCACAATGAGAGAGCTACCTCTTCATGTGCCTCACTTAAACAGAGGTTACATACAGCAATGACTGACAAGCAAGCAGTTCTGAGGGCTTGGTTTCCTATGCTGTGTTCCAGATTAGCTTTTCAGGGCTTTCTCTTTCTGTACATTTCATGGCACTGAGAAAAACAGTTGTTCCTTCTGTGTGGTGATTCATTCATGCCATGGTATGTCCTAACCCCCCAAAATAACTGAAATTATGGAGAAGATTTGATGCTGGGCTGATGTCTGTACACACTACTATGTATGTGTAATGGGGTCTCAGAGCTGTAGACTTAACATGCAAAATAAACTGAGACACCCTCGACACCTGGTTCTCTCTCTTCCTCTCCAAATTCATGTCCACATGGCCCCTCCAGACACATGTGGGTGCAAAGTATTGACAGAAAAAAACCTACAAAAAAACCCCCATAATTGAACCAGGGAAACAAAACAAAAAGATAGAAAGGAAAAAAAAACCCTTAATGTCTGTCTATTTCTTGCTGCGCAGGCGTTTGGATTGACGCGGGAGATCCAGACTCTTCCTGGAGCGCTTGAGCGACGGGACACCATCCTCCTCTGCACCATCTGAAACCACGGCGCCCGTGATGGATGATGCTGCTGCCACCGCTGCCACGGCAACAGCAGCTGCGGCCGCAGACGTGCTAGCCATAGCCACAGCTGTCGACAAGGAAGAGGAGGAAGAGGACGACGACGCCGCAGAGGTGGAGGCCCGAGCCATCGCCGTTGCAGATGTCGGCGCCGCCCCGCCGCCCACTGCGCGGTCCATCAGTTCCCGCAGCTTGTGCTCGAGCTCAGCCAGCCGGGCGTTCTGCTCGCCGATGACCTGCGACTGCTCCAGCAGCTTCTGCTCCTGATCCTGCAGCTGCTTCTGCTGCTCCAGCTGCTTGACGCGCACCTCCTGCATCTCGCGCCGCAGCGCCGTCATGGACGCGCCGTTCACCTTCACCTGCTGCTGCACCTTGGTCATCTCAGAACGCGACGGCGTGTTCTTCGCCAGCAGAGACATGGTGGTCAGAGAGGTGGAAGGGCCTGCCACTAAGAAGGAACAAATCAGATCAGGACATAGTCAGAACGACATGACTCCAGACTACGGAGACTTACCATTCATTATTTTGTTACTTTTCTATTGCTGGTTGATATTTTGTGTATTATGTCAGGTATAGCAATCTTATTCCTGCACTGGTAATCACTTTGCACTGTTCATTTTTTGCAATATGTCCATGAACACATACTCTTACCATGACATCTCCTTGCATTACTGCCACTTGTGTATACTGCATCGGTTACCTGCCTGTAATTCTGGTGAATAGACCCTTATCTAACCACTGCATTTTCATCATTATTGTGAGTGATTTCTTCTCATAAGCTACTGGATTGCTAAATTTCCCTTGAGATAAAGCATCTATTTATTACTGTTAAGGCAATCAGCACTCTTATTAGACCTCATCTCCTGATGATTGTCAAATAGACGCAAACGTCAGTAGGTATTCTATTATCAACCTTACATTAATACATACATGCATGTATGCATGTAATACATATCTACATTTACAGACACGCTCATATTTAAAATTTAAATATTGCAATATCGAACACAGGATCCATCTACATCACCGTCAACCCTACCTGGGGCAGATCCTATGAGACGGCCTGAGAGGTCAGCCCCCGGAAGCTTCTTCTTGAGAATGGGGACAATCTTCTCATCAAAGTACTCCATAGCCATGGAGGAGATGTCCCTGAGCTCCTGCAGGACCTCGTGGGCACGCTGAGGGGCCCGCGTCGAGTTCACGTAGCGTAGCACGCGGTAGATCTCATCAATCACCTGCCAGCCAATCACAGAGGACGCGTGAGCTCTTTACCTACAGGTTCTGTACAGAATCTCATACTCTTCAGTGTGTTTGTCTACATTTTTTTTACTGATAATGGTTGTAGTGCATCCGGTTTGGACGCAATTTGGGATGGGACTGAGAATTCAAGGTTGCTTTGATGATTCACAGAGCTGAAACTCACTTCTATTTAAACACAGCACAACTACATTGCTTATGTCATTGTTTTTATCTGGGACAAGAGCGCCCTCATGTGACAAATCACTAGAGAGACAGTCTTAATAAAAATAGACCGTTATGGGCAGATAGTGCACAATGGTTAATCAGTATCATTTATCATTTGACACACTAATGGGCAATTAATCATAATAGAAAAGACTTGTCCAAATATTCATCAGTTTAACTACTCCTGAATTTAGTAATTGGTACATTCATTCTGGCTTGACTAGCTAGTCTATGTGGGTTCCTTCCTGTAACATAGTAACTGTTCAACCTGGCATGAATTCTGAAAATCACAGATAGCAATACAACCTGCATCGAAGTCCAAAAAGTATTGATGATTTATAGCCATTTAGTATGACACAATGTGCAGTTAAATGTCAGTCTGCACCTTTCCAGGGATGAAGCAGCACAGGTTTGAATCAACGTATTTCATGAAGGTCATGTTGAGCAGGGAGAGACGTGTTTCCACGGCAGCAAGGATGTCTGCATGTCGTGCGAGTGAGTGGTTTCTGCGCTCAGATTCCCTTCTGTCAAGGAGACCGCATAAATACACAAATTTAGGCATATATATCCCTAACTTTGAAGCAGGCTTTACCAATTAACTGAATCACTCATTGGGCACAGCCAATACAATTATTTTCACTTAATCTGGTCGATTAGCCTCCTGCCTTCGACACGCAACACTACACTGATATTCCGAGGTTCCAATCCAGTTGCATTTAAAGGTTAGAGCCTCCTCTTTTGGAGTTGGAGCTGACAGCTCAGTAGTTAATATGGAACCTCAAGTCAGTCTGCTGATGCAACAGGGTTCCTCATGCTTGTTCAATTACTTGAAAGCCACCATCCCCTTGAAATATTTATTTTGAGCATTTATTTCCAAGGCATGTTTCTAAAGTGTCAACCCAGCTATCCGTTCTACATGTCCTCCCTCCTTTAATTACCCACGATGCAGCAGGCTCGTTTGCGGTTACAGCAGTGGAGAGAGCAGCCTGCTGCAGATTGGATTACTCCGATTCTAGCCTGAGACAACAATAATTTTCTTCACATGGTGCCACAGGCATCAAGATAAATTACCTAACTGAACAATCTATTGTAAGTGTTTTTCTTTGTAAAAATGCACCTGACCTGTTAATTACTGACTAGACTGGATGCACATTTGCATGCTTGTAGAATCATTTAATCTCATAAATTTGTATATTTAATAATACAAACAGACAATAATCTATATGCCTACCCAAAATAAATGACCATTAGGACACTACAAATAAACAATAATAAACCAGTCTGATAAAAACAAACACAGTCATGCAGCCCTACCCTTACAGAAAAACTTTTTTATACCAAGAAATATAAAGATTGCCCAAAACAACCTTGAGAACCAATTACAAGTGAGGATATGGTATTCAGGAAGCATCTCTTTGCATTACCAATAAATACTAGTTAGTAATTACACTCTTCAAGAGTCTTTAAGAGGCTGTTCAGTTTTTGCTGACCTTGGCAACTGAGCCTTGACCTGTTTCTGGCACAGGCTGTGGTAGCGCTCCACCTTAATGAAGCCCTGGTTCAGCATGCGTTGGCAGATCATGTCCATACGCTTACACACCTGCAGAAAGGTTGAGGAAGTAACTATGGTTACACTGGGCACAGGTCAATGAACTCAAGTAGCATGCAGATTGGCAGAAATTCCTGGAAGTGTAAAGCTAGTAGTTTAGTGCATGCAGAGAAAAGATAACATACAAGATTTTGGGTGTATTAGGAGTTCTCCCCATGATGTCAAATAAAGGTAGATCAAAAATATTTACATACTGACAGGCACTGACAACAATAGAGGCTCTCCACAAGTGGAAAACATTACAACTGGGTGAATTGAAAAACTGAACGGAAATGAGTATCACAAAAGAATGTCATATGAAGCAAAAGAAAGTTAATGGGGGCAGCCAGTCAAAATACATATTGCACAGGGTGCTAGGTGAGACCCAGTAATTTGTTAAAATACATGGACAGTAGGCTACCATAGGCGGATTGAAATTTTGACAAAGCAGTACTGCAGTTGGTCTGCATGATGTTGCATATAATTGTGATAATGGTCATGGTCTGACATTCTGCTTACGATTATATGGTTTTCAAAATCCATCAAAGTGGACCTGTGGCTATTATGAAATCAACACAGAATAAATCATTCATTACTGGATGCAATACGTGTAGAAGTTGGCATATGACGACCACAATAACACCCTATCCATATTTACTCATAAGGTGTCGAGCAAAGAGGCTTGAAGTAATGAGGATCTTTGGTGTCGAGTGCATCACAACTGTAACAGACAGCTTGTAAGTGCCTGACATTACATTTGCCATATCATTACGAATAATACCGGACACGCTACAGATTACACAAACAACAGCAATTTAATCAACGCTGACGTTACCTACCCAATTTGTACCATCTATATTGACATAAACCGTCTCATTTACAAAGTGGTTAAAGACAGCAATCCCCAAAAAAGGCTACCAAGAGCGCCGCTGTTTTGCAGATCTTTAACAGTAGCTAGCTAGCTTCTGAAGATCGGCAAAACTGACAAAAGGACTGCAGGTAGATTTAATCGGAGGTAATTTCCGAGTCGACCAACAACACCAAAGTCAGTCAAAGGAGTCCTGACAAAAAAATCCGATGATTTCAAACGTGCCACAAAAATGTAATCGATAACTGCAAAGTAGCTTACAACATTAGCGAGCTGGGTAGCTGGTAGCACTACTACATGTAACGTAGTTGGGCAGCTAATGGGGGCTAGGGTAACTTCTGCTGCGGGCCATATTCGCCGAAGGACAAACATCCAATCCAAATTCAAGGTCCAGTAAACACGACATCACATGAGCTTCCTACCCTACAGAGAGCAACATACATGCGTAACGAACACGTTTTATATATATACAATAAAACTTCATAAACACCCATCTCGAGACAGAGTGGGTTGAGTCTACAGCACTCCCTTTCAGCAGCAGATCCCGCATTTGCAACACGGTTTGTTTTTGTTCCATCTTACCAGGCGTAGCAGGCTTATTTCATCGTAAGACAAGAAATTCAGGATCGTCTCGATGGCCACTATAGGAAGTCCAAGGAGCGGATTGTTCTGATGTGGTTGATCTGGCGGTGGAGTGGACAATCTGGGAGAAACAGAATCAGAATCCGTAGCTCCTACACCTACATCTACCCTCTCTACAACAGCCGCCATCTTCGTTTTCTTGGGAATTGATGGAAATGACGTAAATAAAGAAAAGGTTCGGAGGAAGTGAGTTCAGTGCGTGCGATTGTGCTCTCATATTCACGCCATGTTTGGTGTGTCAAGTGTCAAACCATGCATACACCAAAATTATTAGGACACTTTACCACTTAATCCGTGTGTTCCATTCAGACCCATTGCTACATGTAGGCTATGCCTATAACTTCACCTAATCATGCAGTCTGTGTTTTAGGGCTGCACAATTAGTCGATTTTTAATCGAAATGGCTATTTGAACTAGTGCAGCTAATGCAAAGGCTGCAATTAATCGTGCAGCTCGCAACTCTGCTTCAATGCTAAATTCTTATCACAAGCACAATTCACGTCTCCCCATAGCGTCATCCTCCTTTTCTGGCAGACAGTGACGCTCGCAGGAGAGCTGTGCTTCTCATGCAGGCATGCTCACGTGGTCCAATTTAAATCGAGATTTGGAACTGAAGCTTGACTTTCAATAATTATTGGCCTTCCGCAAATCAAATAGCAGTATCTGTTAGAAACATCGCAATTAGACATTTCCTCCAAATTGTGCAGCCCTACTGCGTTTCTAAACATTTGTGAAAGAATAGGTTGTTCTAAGTTCAGTGAATTCAAGTAGGGTTCGCAAAACAAGTAACGGGCGATAATACAAATATGGCTGGGTGAGTTTGGTTTAGAAGAACGCCTGCACAAAGCCCCCCTTACAAAAAAAATAAGTTATGCTGCAGTTTTTACTTAATACAGTGATGTACCCTGGCTGCAAATTACATTTGCTGCCGCTAGGGTGCATCTACATTTCTAGGCTAACAGTGCAGTCAAAATATTGCATTTCTGAAGTTATTTAAGCAGTCTACAGCAGCCTACTATGTAGTGCAATGCAATTGTAGCCCCAGCACACACAGCTTCACCAGGTCATTCAAAATCCTCTTCTCGCTTCACATCAGAAGCCACTCTCGACTTACATTTAAAACGAGACATTGAGAACTTTGAAAAAGCATTGGTAGTTTATTTACAAGACGATTTATACAGACAGTACCAGAGAATGTCTAATAAGGGGAGATCTGCCACTCTCGGAAAACTTCCGGTTTCTGAACTGGTTGCAGTTCCTTCCGTGGTTCCACATGAGGGCGCTCTGAGATTTGTCAACGACAATCAGGTGAAAGAGACAAATTTAGCCGTCTAGCCAGAGTCTAATAAGGGACCATAGACTGACATTTTATTTATTTATTTTTTTGTTAAACTTTAGACAAACAAACAAGGCACTGTATAACTTGACAGGACACAACTAAACAAAAACAAAATTAAATTAAGACAGGGGCTTAATTAACAACTAAATCAAAGATTGTTAAGGCGGAGCAAGATGCTTTGTCGTAGTTCATGTCTATGGGTGCGAAATGGGGATCGAATCCTGTCTGCATAAAGAGGCGTGTCGATGACGTATTGATGAGCGTAAATTGCAACCGGCCAACAGCAGCGGCATAAATAACCGGCGCACACCTGATATAAGGTTGATTTTCTCCAGACTGGATTGCTCAAAAATGGTAAAAATGTACCTGAAATGTTCAGAAGGGTTTGAGGATCATGAAAATGTGCCCGAAATTCCCATTCCTAACTCTATAGAACCAAACCTTAGCATATGTGGTGAAATTCTGAGCTATGCCCAGACTTCAATGGAGCAGTCGCTGCCTCTGCTCTGCATAAAGGGGGATTTTGACCCCCCCCTCGTGCGATCCGGGTTCCCGGAAGTGGCTCCTGATGAAATATCTTGCTCCGCCTTAACAATCTTTGACTAAATGTCTCACCCCTGTCCCTACCCAGATAGCAAACATACACTGGGACGGAACTGGGCCACACCTACCACAACGTCCGGCACGGATCTGCATAATGGACCTGATCCGGCGTCCAAACGCACATCGGTCCAAAACTGGTCTGGATCCGTTTGACGATCTGGTACCAGAGAATGTCTAATAAGGGGAGAACCTTCACTCTCGGAACTCTTCCGGTGTGGTACTGCATCTAGGGGCGCTCGCGGGCAAGTCCAGAATGAACGGAGGTCTATGGAGCTGTACCCCTCAAAATCCACTTTTCTCGGGATATAATTTTTTCCCAAGTAATTTGAATATTGTATTTGAAAGAGGAGGCAAAGACAATAGACTTGGTTGAATATTATATTTTCTAAAGTCACTTAATTGTTCTAAAAAGCCTTTCAAACGTGTCAATGACGTCATTCATTAGCATGATCATAGCATAGCATAGCATCAATGCTAGCGTGTTATGGGCAACAACGACCCAACCTGTAAGAAAACAAAAGGACATGACTCCCGGATTATGGTGGTACGGACCCGTTTATCAGATATCAGCTGGCTTTATTTGACATGTGAAATGTGATTGGTAATTAATTATCCTGAAAAATCTGTTTGCTACACATTTGCAAACAGGTTCGTTATAGGTTCACCCAGGCTAAAGTTCGTAACGTTTTCCCAACAGCTCAACTAATAAACATAAGCTAGGCTACAAACAATAGGGGGGTAAAAAGAACTTTACACATAAGTGTCCTATTATTTTTTTTATTCAACAACCTGGCTGTAGAAGTGCAATCCCAGACAAAGTTTAAGTCGTGTTAATTCCACTGCTCCCATCGATATTCAGGCTGTCTTCCTCAGTCATCTCCATGGTCAATCTGAAACAACACAAAACAAACATTAGCCATTTATTCCTTTTTGAAAATAGGCTAAGTCACAATTACACTCGTTTTTTTTATCATCAGTGATCCTGTTAGCGTTATCACTGTTTTTTCCAAAATAGGGTAGTTATTGTGTTGGCTGTTTTGCTCAGTAGCCTATATTGATGGAAAATAATAGTATAAACTTACAGTAAAGTTATCAATCGCTCGGCTGCTTGTTGTTGTCTCTGAATAAACCAACAGAGATAAAATGCAGATAGCCTACATTGAAAAGTTGGGCTGTGTCCTAGTCCAACCCCAGGCTGGCGAGCATAATGATCAATATTGAGCCAACTATATCTTCTTTTCCAGCCTTACTGTAGAAATGAAGTGGCCATGGGAACATAGTGCACCCCCATGGTTTCTAAATTTGTGCCATTCCAAAATACCTTTTTTTTTCTTTAGCAGCCAGCCAATCCAGGTTTGGGCCAAATCAGTGTTTTGTATTTTAAACGGCATCTCCTGACTTCCAGTTGAGTTGCGGAAATCGGACCTGGGACAAATCTGTAAGCCAGTGATAAAACAGCATTGCTAGCAGAGCTGAAACCTATATCAGGAGAAGATCCGGACCACAGTCAGATACCGTATGTCCGCTACAGGTGGATTTAAAGGCTTTTATGCGGATCCGGCCGAAAGGAAATTGCTATCTGGGTAAGAAGCCACACCCTAGTGAGCTTAATGACTACAGACCTGTCGCTCTAACATCACATGTGATGAAGACAATGGAGCGACTGGTCTTAGGTATGCTCAGACCCCAGGTACGCCATGCACTAGACCCGTTACAGTTTGCATACCAGGAGAAAGTGGGCGTGGACGATGCCATCACTTATCTTCTACACAGGACACATTCTCACCTAGACAAGGGGAAAAGTGCTGTGAGAATCATGTTCTTTGATTTCTCAAGTGCTTTTAACACCATCCAACCCCTCAGACTGGGAGACAAGCTCTTGCAGATGGGTGTGGACACTCACCTGGTAACCTGGATTACAGATTACCTGACCGAGCGACCACAGTTCGTCAGATTGAAGAACTGTCTCTCTGACACTGTGATCAGCAGCACCGGAGCGCCACAGGGAACTGTGCTCTCTCCAGTCCTGTTCACCCTGTACACATCTGACTTCTGCTACCGAGTGACTGACATGCCACATGCAGAAGTTTTCTGACGATACTGCAATTGTGGGGTGTATCAGGAACGAGCAGGAGGAGGAGTACAGGAGCCTGGTGGAGGACTTTATGCAATGGTGCAAACTCAATCACCTTCAACTCAACACTTCAAAGACCAAGGAGATGGTGGTGGATTTCCGCAGGTCTAAGCCCACTCTGCTACCAGTCTCCATTGATGGGGTCAATGTGGAGGTGGTAAGCACCTACAAGTATCTAGGTCTCCACCTGGACAATAAACTGGACTGGTCAGCCAACACTGATGCACTCTACAAGAAAGGGCAGAGCAGGCTGTACTTCCTGAGGAGGCTGCGGTCCATCAATGTGTGCAGCAAGCTCCTAGGGATGTTCTACCAGTCTGTTGTTGCCAGCGTCCTCTTCTATGCAGTGGTATGTTGGGGAGGAAGCACAAAGAAGAAGGATGCGGGGCGACTTGACAGGCTGGTAAGGAAAGCTGGCTCTGTAGTGGGAACTGAACTGGAGTGCATCACTTCAATATCTGACAAAAGGACCCTGAACAAACTGATCAACATCTTGGACAATGAGTGTCATCCACTCCATAGCACTATTGTAAAGCAGAAGAGCCTGATCAGCTGGAGACTTCGCTCACTGCCTTGCACAACAGACAGACTGAGGAAGTCATTTGTCCCCAGGGCCATTGAACTGTTCAATGCTTCACTTAAGGGAAGAGGAGAGATAGACTTCTCTGCATAGTCTGTCTGCCTCTTCACCCCCTCCATGGTTTGGATACTGTGTCCACTAGCCACTTTTTACCACTGTCTTACTGCCTCACTGTTTGCGTGCTATATTAGCACATATGCATAACCCCTCTGTAGCAAACTCCAGCCGGACAGTTGTAGCATACTGATGGTTTCTTTATTTCTTTGGAAAGTCCTGTGACCACCGTAAGAGCTACGTACAATATAATACAATAACATACAATAAGAACAACATGACATAAACATAACAGCAATATATTATAGTAAAAGGAATAAAAAGAAAGAATAGTATTTAGCCACATTGTTCCCGTTCCAGCTGAGTGCTAAGATTTATCCTTAAGAGTCTGCTTCCTTAAGCTACAAATTAGCACCGTAAGAGCTATACGATAAGCCTATAATACAATGATATTCATTAAGAACAAACAATATAACTTATCACGGTATATTAAAACAGGGATAAAAAGAAAAAAAAAGTAGCCTATTAAACCTTGTTCTCCGTAAGAGTCGAGTCCTTAAGCTACAAAGTAGCACCGTGAGAGCCAAAGATTCTAGAACAGAGCAAGATGGATTACTGGCAGGAGAATACATTGGATATGTTGAAGTTCGTTCTATGACTCTATGGGCGCCATTTTAGTAAGCTCAGGTGTCGTCACAGACACTGGCTACCGTGGGAATCCTATGGCGCTGATCCTAAAATGTTAACAATATTTGTTCTGTAAAGCTGTATGTTGAAATTACGAGAAACCCAATAGACCACACCATGTCTAGACCAGTTAAATATATTGTATAAAGACAATGTCAAATTATTTCCGAGGGTAAATTAGGCTAGGGCACTGACATCTGTCCACCATACACCAAAACTAAGCTCAATAGGCCTATAGCCAGTGTTGGAGATAACGTGTTACTGTAATTTCGTCACTTTATTGGGAAACGAAGTAGTCTAAAGGTAAATTTAAATTTCAGTAATTCGTTACAGTTACTGAATAACTGTAACGTCCATTTCTGCATAAGGTCTACTCACAATATCTGTCTATAGCCTATTAACTTATTGTCTCCATATTTGCTTATTTAAAATATGGATTAGCCTTGATAGCCTAGGCTACATGTCATAGAGATGTCTGTAGTGTAGAGCACACATTCTCTCCCTGCACCTATCTCCCTCAAACGGGTTCAGCCTGCATCTCCCCTAAGCAAATTAAAACGGTGGCTTGTGCAATAACTTTTCATGCAGACTTCAACTGGCGCGGTGTAGAGCACACATTCTCTCCCTGCACCTCTCTCCCTCAAACGGGTTCCTGCATCTCCCCTAAGCAAATTAAAACGGTGGCTTGTGCAATAACTTTTCATGCAGACTTCAACTGGCACGGTGTAGCCTACACAACTTTGTTCCAAAATTGATGCATTCAAGTTGACTTTGCAAAGTTAGTATTATAGCCTATTTTTCACAGCGTTATCAGTCGCGAGGTCAATCGGAAATGTATTCAAACGGCTAAGGAATTAACTTAAGCCACGGGCGGGCCTGGACGGGCCTAGGCCCGTCTACTTGTCAGTCTTGCCCATCCGATTAGAGGGCTTTCCTTCGTTTACGCTCACCATCTTAAAAAAACGCGCAAGTCAACACTGCGCTGAAAGCTCAAGAATCAGGTTTGTTTGCAACAATATAGGTGTCAGGTGTGATGAAATGCGTTCATATTCCACTTTTTATGTCATAAATGTTGCATGCCTGTGGAAAGGTTTTGTGGTAGGATTGTCTAATGGTCAAGCTGTTGCTTCAATTTGTGTTTTAATTTATGCGACGCACCGATGCTTGGTTCATCAGTTTTGCGCAAGTTTAAAACGTTTAGCCGACTGCATAATTTGTCATTTTCGTTCCACTTTTCATGTAATGAATGTAACATGCTTATGATAAGGCTTTGCAGTTGTACAATATGGTCAATATATTGTCTCAACTGAGATTCATGTGACGCGCACTGATGCTGGGTTCATACACTTGGCCTAGAACAAGAACATTTTGGAGAGGGAATGAGAGAATGAATGTGTGCAGGTGTGAAGAGAATGCCTCACCCCTTCTGCCTACAACTGAACAGACATAGGCACACTGTTGCAGGATCAGCATTTGAGAACCAAACAAGAAGTGAGAAGGAGAGGGAAGCAGACGCTGAATCAAAGACATCTTCATTATTCCTCCTTTTCTCTATTTACATCATTATGCCAATGGTGTGTCAGAACATATTTGCATGAGAAGTGAAAAGGGGCACTGATGTTCAAAGGCTAGATGAAGCCAACAACTACCTGCAGTACAACATTTGGACACTAGGGGGTAACAATGAGCTGGTTGGAGGGGAAACATTGGCAGTGCCATCTATGCCAGTGTCACCCACACATGCCCGTTTGTTACCTGCAAATACACACCAACACACACACACTCATCAGTATCAGTAATGTCATCCCAGTTGGTTAAATTTTCTTCTGCTCTCATACTACACACTGGGACTGAAACCAGCCAGGGTAGTGTGCACAGCAGAAGAGGAAGAACAGGATGAAGAGGGCCTTCAACAACAGGGACAGGGAGGAGATGAAGTCAGCACAGAGGGAACTGAAACAGTGTGTGAGGGAGGCTAAATACAACTACAGGAAGAAGCACACACTAATAACCTGGAGCAGTGAGCTGCCTTGCTACAGTACATTTCAATTTAATGTCACTTATAGAGCACCAACACATTACACATTTACAGAGTGTTAAACATTCAGACAGGGTCCATGGGTAACGGGCGAGGAAAAACTCCCTAGAATTGGAGATACATCTAGAAAGAAACCTCGAACAGATCCATGACTCAAGGGTCTGACCTATCTGCCTAGGGTCAGTTACAGAGCAGTAAGGTCTGTACACATGATAAATGAATAGGTTACTTTAGGTGTAGAGAATAGAACATGGTGTTTAAAGCCACCTGAGGTATATGTTACAAAGAGGTAGGATGGTTATTGGTTACATATCCAGTATGATAATGCATGAATCCTATTTAGTGTCAGAAAGTTCAAATAGTCCAGTGTAGGCAATGAATTGTCCATGGGGATTAGAAGTTGTCATAGGGCAAGTAGTGGGTCGCTAGGCTGTGTGGGCCAGGAATCTGGGCAAGTGGACAGCAACAAACGATGACAGGGCAGTCATAGGGATGGGACTTCAGGTGAGATGTGGGCCAAACACAATGATGGCTGATGACTGGTAATGGTTTACCTCACAAGTTAGGTAAGGGGGAAGGAAGAGAGATATAGAGTGGATATAGATTATAGAGTATTATAGAGTATAGAGTTAGTATTACTATAAGTCATGATGGTTAGTATTAATAAGTAGATCAATGGTACTATATAGTGTTATACTATAGAGAGAAAAGGCAAGAGAATGAGAGTTGAGAGAGAGGGGGAGAAGAGGGAGTTGAATGGCAAGACAGAGAAGAGGTAGGAGGGACAGTTAAGAGAAGGAGGGGGAGAGAGGAGGGGTTGTACGGCGTGACACATGAAAAGTCCATGTTAGAGCAGCATAACTAAGGCATGGTGAAGGGTAGTCAGCACCAGCGCAGGTATGGTCAGTGACCACCATTGCATGCATGACTGGGGTGCCAGTCACACGAGGACACAGCAGGGTGGTCCATTACATACAGTGGTGCTCAGGGACCAGTAAAGGGTTAGGCGCCTTGCTCAAGGGCACTTCAGCCGTGGATGTGGGCATGTGAGAGCACTGCTCAACCACTTCACCCACTCACATTTTTCCTACTGGTCGGAGATCGAATCGGCAACCCTTCGTTTTCAAACCCGAAGCCCTAACCAGTAGGCCATAGCTGCCGCCACTAGGCCACGGCTGCATTTAACACCATCCAACCCCTAATGCTGCAGGACAAACTGGCCAGGATGCGGGTGGGTCCACTCCTGGTGTCATGTATAACCAACTACCCCACAGACTGACAGACCACAGTTTGTCAGGTTGAAGGACATCACATCTGAGACTGTAGTCAGCAGCACACTTCTATTCACTCTCTACATTACATTACATTACATTTGGCTGACGCATTTTTAACCAAAGCATCTAACAACATGGTTAACAGTTTACGTTTTTTAAAGCAATTCTTTGAACAATTTTAGGACAATTTAAAAACGGTAAAGTACAGTAAGAATAAGTGCATCAGTGAGTGCTGTTTTTAAACAGTTGAGTGTCAGTTCAAGACGGGTGGTAAGTGCTAGAATCAGCAAGAATTGTTGTAAGTGGTGCTATGAGATGAGATGTTCTCTAAAGTAAGTGGTGCTATGAATTGTCTCTACATGGTGGACTTCAGTTACATCTCCAAACTATGCTATACTCAGAAGTTTGGTAATGACACAGTCAATGTCGGGTGCATCACGGGTGACCAGAAGGAGGAGTACAGGAGTCTGTTGAGAGATTTTGTTGCCTGGTGCCATTCGAACCACCTGCAGCTCAACACTACAAAAACTAAAGGGGTGAAAGGTAGTGGGCACCTACAGTACAAGTACCTTGGGCTGCACCTGGATGACAAACTAGACTGGACAAGTAACACCGAGCACCTCTACAAAAGAGGTCAAAGCAGGCTACACAAGCTGATCAGGCGGACTGGCTCTCTGGTTGGCATGGAGCTAGACTCCCTGGTGGCAGTGGTAGAAAAAAAGATACTGAATAAACTACTGATTATCTATCTATCTATCCCTCTCTGTCACCATCTCTCTCTCTCTCTTTTTGCTATCTACTGTGTCCAGAGATTGTGACACCTTCCTGTGTGTTCAAGGGTTAGAACGTACAATATCTACACAGAGTTCAGAGGAACAACAGTGACAGCAGGTAAACTTGGCCCAGGTGCTTATGAATGTTTACCACTCCGCTCATTCAGGTGAGGGTTCAGCTCTGATTTGCTTTGGAAGGCACTCATGAAAGTAATGCGAGTCAGAGCCCACCCCCCACCCCCCCACTGCATCCAGGAAATTGTGACACAGCACAGTCAACAGTCATCAGAGGCAGCTTATCATAGACTGAGTGAGAGTGAGGACGATTATTCCTGCAGCTTGACTGGTAAACCAAAGGGGGCTAAGAAAACTAAGGCTGTGAGTTTGGTTCTCCACAGAGAAACACTCTGCACTCTGTCTAATGAATTTGTTAGGGTTCTGGCTTGAATTTCTATCTTTTCTATTTTTATACTATTTTAATTGGCTTTGTTTATTTTGCTGTGTGGCTCTGTTGTTGTTTTGATCCCGCCCTCACCTGTCCTGTTACACTTCCTGTAATTGTAGCTCCTTCCATATACATTAGAAAGCTAGGTACCGAATTGTCCGTTGAGTTCTATGGGCTCTGTGCACTAGCTCAGCGGTTCTTAAACTGGGGGTCGGGACGCAAGCGCAAGAGCTGTGCAAGAACTGGCCTGCCGCTGCGTTGACCAAAGCGCAGTGCAAGCAGCATTTTGCTGATAAGCCGCTCTTGCGCATGCCGCGGTCAAAGTTGAACCATGTTGAACTTTGACCTCAGCGCGCTGCAAATCATAGGTATTTTGCGCTGAGCCCGGCAGCAACCACAACACAAATATTTGGGACATTACCTCAACCAAGAGCAACCTAGCGGCAAGCGCAGCGCATGCCACGTACAATGTGAATCCCCCCCTTAAGTCGGGTATTCTCAGACAAGATAAGGGTAGTTCTCCAGGTTAAACTGGTCACATGACTCCCCTCTATCCAATGCCTGTTCAGTAAATAATGCCCCCTCCATACGAATGCATGAATGCAACACCCTCCATACGAATTCCCTCAGTCTGTGGGGAAGACTCAGTAAGAGCAAAAACAAGTCACAGACAGAAACAAACAGGCAGACAGACAGAGAGACAGACATTGTGGCAAAAAGAAAAGGACATATAGTTATTGTGATACAGAAACAGAGAGAAGGGAGAGAGATATTGAGAAAAGAGAGAGAGAGAGAGAGAGAGAGAGAGAGAGAGAGAGAGAGAAATAACAGCAGACAGAGGACACGGGGAGTAACCAGAACGTGAAGCTAGTACAAACAGAGAGAGGAAAGGTGTGTGTGTCATGTTTGACTCCAGCATGCTGCTGCTGGCTGGTCTGGTGATGGTCCTGCTGCTGCTGGCCTGGAGGAGGAGGGGGACACGGGGGCTTCCACTGCCCCCAGGCCCCACTGGACTACCCCTGCTGGGAAACCTGCCCCAAGTGGACAAGAGAGCACCCTTCAAGACCTTCATGAAGGTGAGCAAAGTAGCACTTTGGGTTTGTCTGCAAAGTTATCCAATCATAGCTGTGCAAGTATGTGCATGAAAAGAATGTGACCCTGCTTGTGGTTTTAGAAAGTTGGTACTTGACAGTATCGACATAAGAGTGACATGACACTGTCATGAACACATGACACTGTCATGACACATGAAACCTAATCCTAACCCTAATCCTAACGTCTAACCCCAACCCCAACCCTAACCATAACTCTAAACCTAACCCTTGTTATGACAAAAAACCGAATGTCACTTAATAACAGAAGCGACATGTCATAAACGTTTATGACTTGTTTAGAACACGTTCATGACAGTGTCATGTCACTCTTATGTCAACACTGTCAAGTAAAGTGTAACCATACTTGTTCTTTCATCGCGAGTGGTCCAAAAGGACTGTAAACAATAAGGGCTGGTTTGCCATACATGGCATGGGTTAGGCAGAATTAGGCATGGATTAGGAAAAGAGAACTTCTACATTTTTTGTGGAGGTGAAGGAATAACAACAGGCTGAAACTATCTCCAAAGAGCTATATTTACTGACAAGGTAATGTTTCACGATTCTCACAAGGCCGTTGCTGTATAGCTGTGCTAGGTAAATGATTCACTTATTAAAGTTCATTTACCATCAAATTGGCTCCATAAAGGTTATATTAAGGTGAAAAATAATTTAGGACAAGGTTTTATAGCTGTACAGGAGACCAGACCATGGGTATTTACAGAGGGACTCCAAATGATGAAACTCCCCTGATTCTGTTTTTTTCTTTCTCAGTGGAGTAAGCAGTATAGGCCGGTCATGACTGTGAACCTTGGGCCTGTGCGGATAGTGACCCTCAGTGGGTACCAGACAGTGAAGGAGGCCCTAGTGGACCAGGCTGATGACTTCACAGGAAGGGCACCACTTCCGTTCTTGAACCGGGTCGTCAAGGGATACGGTAAGATCATAAAAACAAAATTTCTGGTTGTCTACTAAAAGTGATCTTGTGGTCATTGATTGCCATTCTGGCTGTTTATGATCAGGCCATCAAATCTATGCAGTCTGTTGATTTTCTTCGTCAGGCCTGGCAATCAGTAATGGTGAGCGCTGGCGTCAGCTGAGACGCTTCACACTGAGCACGCTCAGAGACTTTGGGATGGGCCGCAAGAAGATGGAGCAGTGGATTCAGGAGGAGAGCAGACACCTGCTGGAGAGCCTGAGAGAAACCAAGTGTGAGTCTGTGTGGGTGTATGTGTGTGGCAAACAAACATGTGCATTTGATTAAGTATGGACAAAACTAAGCAATTTCATATACAGGGCCACCATACATTCTCTAGATCTCTCTCTCTCTCTCTCTCTCCTTCAGCGGCCCCTTTTGACCCCACGTTCTTCCTGAGTCGTGCCGTGTCTAACGTGATTTGTGCTCTGGTGTTTGGACAACGCTTCAGCTACGATGACACTAACTTTCTGCGTCTGCTGGAGATTATCTCAGATGTGTTTCGCTTCGGAAGCACACCATGGGGACAGGTAGAAAAATGACACAAACTAAAACAACTCTTATAGCTATTAGATTAGATTAGATTAGATTCAACTTTATTGTCATTGTACAGAGTACAAGTACAAAGACAACAAAATGCAGTTTGCGTCTAATCAGAAGTGCAAAAAAGCAGAAAAGTGCAATGTGATATACAAATTATAGACAGGTGGTGCATAGACAAGACAAGAACTATAGTGCAGTGTAAACAGTAGTTGTAGTAGCAGTGTATACAGTTGGTTTATAGAAGGTGGTTTAGAGTAATATAAATTAAATATAAATGTGTGCAGTGTATTAGCATTTACCTTATAAAAGCAGAATAAATATGGCTATGTAATATTCACAATCTATGAACAACAATGTAGTGGCAGTACCATTACAACAGTAGTAAGAATAATATAGAAATATGCAGTGTATCAACAGAATATATTATATAAAATTTTTTAATAAAAATGGATATTCAGTATGAACCATATAGACAGGTATGTACAGTATGTACAGCTATGTGCAGTGTGGTAAGAGCACCATTGTATTGCAGAAACAGTAACATTATAAGAGTAGTAAAAATAAGTGTATGTGCAGGATAAATAGTATGAAGAGCAGTGGGATATTACTATGTATATGTGTAATTACAGTATATACATCTGTAAATAAATGGGGGCGTAGTTGGTTGGTTGTCACTGGGATGCAGCGCTAGAGTTCAGTAGAGTGACAGCCGCAGGACAGAAGCTTTTTCTAAACCTGCTGGTTCGGGTGCGGAGAGATCTATAACGCCTCCCAAAGGGGAGTGGGGTGAACACTCTGTGGTTGGGGTGAGTCTTTGATGATGCTGTGCGCAAGCATCCCTTGCCCTGGATGGCCTCGATGGAGGGGAGTGAGGAACTGGTGATGCGTTGGGCAGTTTTCACCACCCACTGCAGTGCTTTTCGGTCGTAGGCAGAGCAGTTGCCATACCAAACTGTCCAATTACAGAAGGAGGTATTGATGGCCAGTTCACTGAGTTCGGAGTTTGGTGATTAGTTTGGAGGGGATGATGGTGTTGAATGCTGAGCTGAAGTAAATTAACAGCATCCTCATATAGGTGTTGCTATTGTCAAGGTGGGACAGGGCAGAGTGAAGTGCCATAGAGATGGCATCCTCTGTGTTTTCCTGTTCTGACGTTAGGCAAATTGGTAGGGATTGAACAGTGCAATAACTTTGCTTATTATTAAATATTAAGTATGACTATGAAAAGACAAGAATGGATTAGTTTAAAACTTAAAAGATCCAGATATTAAAAAGAAAATCTGTGTGGGCGCATGTTCACTTTGCTCCAAAAGGATTACTCGTCCACTCGTGTGTTCCTAGTGTTGGACTATGTTTCTCCTGATCCAGGCTACAACCCTTCTTCCCCACAGCTGTACAACATCTTCCCCCGTCTGATGACTTACGCACCCGGCCCCCACCAAAAATTCTTCCAACGCATTGACAAACTTAGGGAGTTTGTAATAGGGAAGATCCACCAGCACAAGGAGACTCTGGACCCAGACAACCCTCGAGACTTCATCGACTGTTTCCTCATCAGAATTGAGCAGGTAGGCAGGAGACAACTAATATGATTTATAGTGGGCTAGCTGAGTAAACCCATATGAAAAAGGTCTACAAAAATCATGTAGTAATCATACTTTTCAAAACATTTCAATATAATTCAATACATTTCATATTACAATGCCATGATACCCTTTAACATGGTTGATCAAAAATGAAACATACATTTTTCTATTTCTGCATGAAAGTGGCCAAAATGATTTGTG